>NC_088414.1:37831391-38131391 GCF_034236695.1 Oncorhynchus nerka
ACTTCAGTCTGTTAGAGAGGACCTTGGCAAAAATCTTGTAGTCCGCACAGAGTAATGCCACAGGCCTCCAGTTCTTAAGTTCACACAAGTCCCCTTTTTTGGGCAGGAGAGTCAGAGCCGCCCGACGGCAGCTCATCGGCAACTCTCCTACCCCGACGCATTCACGCAACACGCAAAGAAATCCTGTCCAATTGTTCCCCAGAATTTTTGTAAAATTCCACTGGAAGTCCATCGACCCCGGGTGCACGACCGGGGACATCTGGGTTACTGCCTCTGCCAGTTCATGTGACAACAGAGGAATGTCCATTTCATCCCTCTGTGCCCGAGAGAGCTTAGGGAGTCCTTCGAACAAGACCTGAGCACACATAGGATCACACATTTCTGCCCTATACAATTCAGTATAAAACTCCACAGTCCGCTCCCGCATCTCCCCACCACAGAGGTCACCCTCCCATCAGACAGCCGTAGACAATGCATACCCTTGGCATCACTGCTCTGTCTTTCCAAACCAAAGAAGAAGGAGCTGGGAGCATCCATCTCCTTGAGCATGGAGAACCTAGCTCTTACAAGTGCTCCCTTTGCTTTAACCTGGAAAAACTGCCCAGGTCCCTACGTACTCGGCTAAGTTAGCCTGGAGGCCTACATTGCCTTGCCCCACCATCTCTACCTCCATCTCACTAATACACCGCTCTAGTTCCCCCAATACTCTCCTAGCCTCTGAGGATGAGAGAGCTGTGTACTGTTGACAGAAAAGCCGAATTTGCACTTTCCCCACATCCCACCATTGACTCAGAGACTCATACTCCTCTCTTCGCTGCCCCCATCTTTCCCAAAAAGTCTGGAAACCTGAGCAAAGGTGGCATCTTGTAAGAGCTTTACATTGAACTTCCAATAAGATGCCTGCCGGGGCCTGGTGAAATAGACAGCCGAGCCATGGTTATGTGGTGATCCGAAAACCCCACTGGGAGAATGGTAGCACCCAGCAGCCTATTGCTCTGATTCCTGGACATGTAAAAACGATCAAGTCGAGCTGCACTCACCCTAGCCCCAAAAACCTTCACCCACGTATACTGTCTTGTGTTTGGATGTTTAGTTCTCCAAACATCCACTAGGTCAAACTGATTAAAGATGTCCCTTAACACTCCCACTGACACTGAATGAGGCTCTTCCCCATTTCTGTCTTTTGTAAAATCCATTGTACAGTTCCAGTCACCTCCGATCACCAGCGTCTCCTCAGGCGCTACTTGTGAGAGTTCCTGTCTAAGACTCCCAAATAGAACCCCTCTTTCTCTCCCTGTGTTAGGCGCATACACATTTATAAAGACAAAAACCATGTTGTTAATTTCTGCTTTAACAACAAGCAACCTACCCTACACACCTCCTTTGAGGAGCAAATTTTTACAGCCAGACCCGGTGCAAAAGGACTGCCACCCCTGCACTAAGATTTGTCCCATGGCTCAACACACTTGCCCCTTTCCACCAGAGCCCCCAATCAACTTCATTCACCACATCACTATGAGTCTCCTGCAGAAACAACACCTGTACTTTTTTTGTTTTACATATTCACCCAACACACTCCTCTTTCCCGCATCTCTGGCGCCATTTATATTGAGCGAGCCTACCCGAAGAGTCTCCATAAGAAGTGGGAGAAAAGCCAGCAGAGAAATAGACCAATAGCAAAGCTCAAAAAGCCCCAGTGTCAGTAAGAAATTAAACATTTAAACAGTGTCTGAAGGTAAACCTTTACGCACTATTGTGACCCACTTCCTCAACCTAAACCGTTTCCTGGGTGAGAGGGCACCATGCCCCTCATTTCTCATAGCATGTTGTACTGATCTTACAAACTTTCTAGGATCAGGAAAAAAAAAAGTCTCAAGATTAACTTTTTTCCCCTTAGTCTCATTCAGGAACCTTGTCAGTTCTCTCAACGTGTACTTAGACCCCTCTGGTTGACTGGCTGTCAGCTCCGGGCCAATTGAAGAGGAGTCTGAAAAAAATAACTCCTCATCCTCTTCCTCAGACTCACTTTCCTCCTCTTCTCTATCTCCCACCCTGACCACCTGCCCTTTCTCTCTGTTTAGGGCCTCACCCACAGCAACAGGCAACATTTCCATGGTACCTTTATCCACATCCTTTTTCCTTTTCCTCTTGACACCCTCCTCCTCCCCCCTAATCTCTTACACTTCCCCACTATACTCTCCTCATCCACTAGAATAACCTGACTAGACGCAGTATCATCTGCACCACCCTCTATAGCATGACTAGGGCCAGCCTCAGCTACACCACCCTCCATAGCATGACTAGGGCCAGCCTCAGCTACACCACCCTCCATAGCATGACTAGGCCCAGCATCATCTGCACCACCCTCCATAGCATGTCTAGGCCCAGCCTCAGCTACCCCACCATCTCTAGCCTGACTAGACCCAGCCTCTGCTTCTCCACCATCTCTAGCCTGACTATCTACACCACATCCCCCAGTCTCATCTACCACCATCTCTAGACTGACTAGGCCCAGCCTCTGCTGTCTGCATCTCCTTACCCCCTGCATTTTGACCTCGATTTCCCCCACTTGCACCCTCACTCCGTCTATGGCCTTTATGTGGGCACGCAAAGCTCTTGTGCCCCAAATCCCCACATTCAAAACACCGTAGACTATCTGTGCTGGCAAAACCTGCATAGAGCCCCTCCCCATGCCTCACTTTGAAATGCACATTTAGCTGTTGCTCATTATTGTTCAGAAACATAAACACTTGCCGCCTGAACGAAACAACGTGCTTAACGGCATCTGCCTGAAAACCTGCTGACAGTACACGGAAACCGCTAGCAAACTTACCAAAACGACTCAGCTCTTTCCTAATTTGATCGTCCGTAATAAACGGAGGCAAATTTGCCACTACAACTCTTGTTGAAGGGGTAGAGAGAGGTGAAATTGACACCAACACATCTCTTACAAATATTCCGCTAGCAATTAGCCTACCGACCAAATTTGCCCTTTTCATGAACACAACCACAGCTTTGTTCATTCTAGAAGCAGAATGTATAAACTCAGCTCCTACCTGTTCACCGACCGCGAGCAGAACCTCCTCCACCTTAACTCCGTTCTCAGGAACACACCTGAATCCATGCTGTATCGACAGCGTCTCGTCCGCGCTAGGCTGAGAAGCCATTGCGCACACTACACCTTCCACCCCCCCGGAAAGTTACTCTGTCCTCTTCCACCCTAACTTTGAAAAAAAAACTTTGGATACCGCTAAAAACAAATATTGCATTAACCCTCCACCATAGAAAATAACATGTAAAGAAAAGAATCAAGAAAGTTAGTTAGGATAGAGCTTTCCACACCAAACACTCAAACTCCAAAAACACCCAGCATGCACCGAGAGAGAGAGAGAGAGAGAGACAAGAGAGAGAGAGAGATGAGAGAGAAATAGAGACATGAGAGAGAGAGAGAGAGAGAGACATGAGAGAGAGAGAGAAATGAGAGAGAGATGAGAGAGAGAGAGACAGAGAGAGACATAAGAGAGAGAGAGAGAGAGAGAGAGAGAGAGAGAGAGACATGAGCGAAAGAGACATGAGAGACATGAGAGAGAGAGAGACTTTTTGACTTTTGGTCTTTCTTTATTGAAACATTCTCAATTCATTTAAAACTCACCCCCCCACTCCTAAAATAAAAAAATAAAAATATATCCTGTACAAATCACCATACACAAAAAACCTCTCCTACAACCGTATATCCAAAACATCTTCCCCAGCAATACAGACAGCCCCCCCAACACACCATATCTCCTCAAACATCTCCACACATTTGATCATTTTATAGAACTCAAACTCAACCCTAAGGCGCGCAGAGACCATCCCATTAAACAGTAGTAAAGGGTCTGTTATCCCCCCACCTTTGACCCTGTTCCTCCTTGTTAGCCAAATAGCTAACTTTGCCTGAGCAAACAGAAAATTCAACAAAACACATTTTTCTTTCTCCTTACTCGAATACCTGTATCCCATTATAAACATCCCAACAGCAAAAACCACCCCCAACCTGTCACACAGACATTCCAACAGAGACATTAATGGCATTAACCTGGTGCACACAGAAAACACATGAATTACAGTTTCTTTCATTTGACAGAAAGGACACCCCTGCCCAATTCCCGGATCAACCCGTGCCAACCAGCTGTTAGTGGCCAGGGCTCCATGAAGAACCCTCCACTGGAGGTCCCCTGACCTCTTTGGTACTGGGGGTTTGTAGAGCGCCCTCCATCTAAAACCCACCATACTCTCCGCCCCACATACCCCCTGCCACTGATGTGCCTTCACTCCTGTTAGGCTTCTAATGCTCCTAACCTTAACACAGAGGTTGTAGAGGGCTTTACCTCCCACCCCCTCAAACTCCCCAGGCTCGGAGTGTTAAAATCTAACAAGTCCTCCAGACCCCCTTGCCAGTCTCCAGTCTCTGCCGTCACCTGCAGTGGCGGGAACATTGGTGGCCCCCCTCCCTTTGGCCTCTCAAACACCCCCTTACCGGCTCAGACAGTGCCTCCTGGACCTCCTCCAGGAATCTCTCCAGCAGCCTAAGAGACGTTATTCCTGTTTGTTGCGCCAAGACCTCCGGGGTTTTCCACCCCTCCTCTCCCAGCAGTCTCAGGTCACCCAGCCTTTGTAAACCCCCTGCCTTCAGTTGCCTCTGCAGGTTGGCCGACTGAACCGATCTCAAAGGGATGGCTGGGTTGTGGAAGATAGGCTCCTCCCACACCCACTGCCCAGGCTCCACACCCCCTTCTCGTGTGGGTCTTAGCAGCTGCCAGGCCCTCAGCACCGCAGAGTAAAACTCTGAGAGACCTGCTGTACTCAGCCTCTCCAGCTTCATGAGGAACAGCTGCCGGTCCAACCCTAATCCGCCAGCTCTCCTCAGCAGCGCGCATGCTGGTTCCCTCCAGCCAACATCAGTGTGGTACAGCAGTCTCTGCACCGCCTTTAGTCGGAAAGCAGCCATCCTGCTCTCCAGTTCCACCAGGCCCTGTCCTCCTTCGTGGACGGTCATGTACAAAACTGCTGCCTTCAGCCAGTGATGTCCCGACCAAAAGAAGTCCACCAGCTTGCGTTGCAGGTCTGCAAGCAGACCGGCGGGGGTTGAGGACAGCCAGTTTATGCCACAAGGAAGATGCCACCAGGTTGTTGATTATCAGCACCCTCCCTCTATATGACACTTGGGACAGGAGCCACCTCCACCTGGCCAGTCTTGACACCACTGCCTGTGACAGCCCCTCCCAGTTCTTGCTGACCCACCTCTCCGAGCCCAGGTACACCCCCAACACTTTAAGCCCTTCACAACCCCACTGCAAACCCCCTGGAAGCAGAGGAGGAGCCCTATCCCCCCATGCCCCACATAACAGAGCTTTGCTCTTTCCCCAGTTTACCTTAGCTGATGAAGCTCCCTCGTACACCTTCAGACTGGTCTCTAGTTCCTGCATATCTTGCCCATCCCTGACCATCACAGAAACATCATCTGCATATGCTGAGACTGCTATTCCTGTCACCACATCCATGCCTGTCCAGCACACTCCCCGCAGTCTCCTGCGTAGCAGTCCTAAAAAAGGCTCAATGGCTAGTGTGTACAGCTGCCCAGATAGAGGGCATCCTTGTCTAATCCCCGTCTCACCCAGACTGGCCTACTGAGCCCCCTCCCACCTTAACCATACATGACGCCCCAGCATACAACAGCTTCACACAGGTCACAAAACTCTTCCCAAACCCAAACACAGACATCACATTAAACAGATACTCATGATCCACTCTATCAAAAGCCTTCTCTTGATCTAAAGAGACCAGTCCAAAGTTCACATTAGAACCTCTCGACAAGTCCAACATGTCCCTAATCAAGAACAAGTTGTCCGTGATTGAGCGTCCCGGTACACAATATGTCTGGTCCTTGTGTATTATAGAGTCCAGATGGGACTTCAGTCTGTTAGAGAGGACCTTGGCAAAAATCTTGTAGTCCGCACAGAGTAATGCCACAGGCCTCCAGTTCTTAAGTTCACACAAGTCCCCTTTTTTGGGCAGGAGAGTCAGAGCCGCCCGACGGCAGCTCATCGGCAACTCTCCTACCCCGACGCATTCACGCAACACGCAAAAGAAATCCTGTCCAATTGTTCCCCAGAATTTTTGTAAAATTCCACTGGAAGTCCATCGACCCCGGGTGCACGACCGGGGGACATCTGGGTTACTGCCTCTGCCAGTTCATGTGACAACAGAGGAATGTCCATTTCATCCCTCTGTGCCCGAGAGAGCTTAGGGAGTCCTTCGAACAAGACCTGAGCACACATAGGATCACACATTTCTGCCCTATACAATTCAGTATAAAACTCCACAGTCCGCTCCCGCATCTCCCCCACCACAGAGGTCACCCTCCCATCAGACAGCCGTAGACAATGCATACCCTTGGATGCTCACTGCTCTGTCTTCTTTGGTTTGGAAAGACAGAGCAGGAAGCCATCTCCTTGAGCATGGAGAACCTAGCTCTTACAAGTGCTCCCTTTGCTTTAACCTGGAAAAAACTGCCCAGGTCCCTACGTAATCGGCTAAGTTAGCCTGGAGGCCTACATTGCCTTGCCCCACCATCTCTACCTCCATCTCACTAATACACCGCTCTAGTTCCCCCAATACTCTCCTAGCCTCTGAGGATGAGAGAGCTGTGTACTGTTGACAGAAAAGCCGAATTTGCACTTTCCCCACATCCCACCATTGACTCAGAGACTCATACTCCTCTCTTCGCTGCCCCCATCTTTCCCAAAAGTCTGGAAACCTGAGCAAAAGGTGGCATCTTGTAAGAGCTTTACATTGAACTTCCAATAAGATGCCTGCCGGGGCCCTGGTGAAATAGACAGCCGAGCCATGGTTATGTGGTGATCCGAAAACCCCACTGGGAGAATGGTAGCACCCAGCAGCCTATTGCTCTGATTCCTGGACATGTAAAAACGATCAAGTCGAGCTGCACTCACCCTAGCCCCAAAAACCTTCACCCACGTATACTGTCTTGTGTTTGGATGTTTAGTTCTCCAAACATCCACTAGGTCAAACTGATTAAAGATGTCCCTTAACACTCCCACTGACACTGAATGAGGCTCTTCCCCATTTCTGTCTTTTGTAAAATCCATTGTACAGTTCCAGTCACCTCCGATCACCAGCGTCTCCTCAGGCGCTACTTGTGAGAGTTCCTGTCTAAGACTCCCAAATAGAACCCCTCTTTCTCTCCCTGTGTTAGGCGCATACACATTTATAAAGACAAAAACCATGTTGTTAATTTCTGCTTTAACAACAAGCAACCTACCCCTACACACCTCCTTTGAGGAGCAAATTTTTACAGCCAGACCCGGTGCAAAAGGACTGCCACCCCTGCACTAAGATTTGTCCCATGGCTCAACACACTTGCCCCTTTCCACCAGAGCCCCCAATCAACTTCATTCACCACATCACTATGAGTCTCCTGCAGAAACAACACCTGTACTTTTTTTGTTTTACATATTCACCCAACACACTCCTCTTTCCCGCATCTCTGGCGCCATTTATATTGAGCGAGCCTACCCGAAGAGTCTCCATAAGAAGTGGGAGAAAAGCCAGCAGAGAAATAGACCAATAGCAAAGCTCAAAAAGCCCCAGTGTCAGTAAGAAATTAAACATTTAAACAGTGTCTGAAGGTAAACCTTTACGCACTATTGTGACCCACTTCCTCAACCTAAACCGTTTCCTGGGTGAGAGGGCACCATGCCCCTCATTTCTCATAGCATGTTGTACTGATCTTACAAACTTTCTAGGATCAGGAAAAAAGTCTCAAGATTAACTTTTTTCCCCTTAGTCTCATTCAGGAACCTTGTCAGTTCTCTCAACGTGTACTTAGACCCCTCTGGTTGACTGGCTGTCAGCTCCGGGCCAATTGAAGAGGAGTCTGAAAAAAATAACTCCTCATCCTCTTCCTCAGACTCACTTTCCTCCTCTTCTCTATCTCCCACCCTGACCACCTGCCCTTTCTCTCTGTTTAGGGCCTCACCCACAGCAACAGGCAACATTTCCATGGTACCTTTATCCACATCCTTTTTCCTTTTCCTCTTGACACCCTCCTCCTCCCCCTAATCTCTTACACTTCCCCACTATACTCTCCTCATCCACTAGAATAACCTGACTAGACGCAGTATCATCTGCACCACCCTCTATAGCATGACTAGGGCCAGCCTCAGCTACACCACCCTCCATAGCATGACTAGGGCCAGCCTCAGCTACACCACCCTCCATAGCATGACTAGGCCCAGCATCATCTGCACCACCCTCCATAGCATGTCTAGGCCCAGCCTCAGCTACCCCACCATCTCTAGCCTGACTAGACCCAGCCTCTGCTTCTCCACCATCTCTAGCCTGACTAGCCCCAGCCTCATCTACACCACCATCTCTAGCCTGACTAGACCCAGCCTCATCTACACCACCATCTCTAGACTGACTAGGCCCAGCCTCTGCTGTCTGCATCTCCTTACCCCTGCATTTTGACCTCGATTTCCCCCACTTGCACCCTCACTCCGTCTATGGCCTTTATGTGGGCACGCAAAGCTCTTGTGCCCCAAATCCCCACATTCAAAACACCGTAGACTATCTGTGCTGGCAAAACCTGCATAGAGCCCCTCCCCATGCCTCACTTTGAAATGCACATTTAGCTGTTGCTCATTATTGTTCAGAAACATAAACACTTGCCTCCTGAACGAAACAACGTGCTTAACGGCATCTGCCTGAAAACCTGCTGACAGTACACGGAAACCGCTAGCAAACTTACCAAAACGACTCAGCTCTTTCCTAATTTGATCGTCCGTAATAAACGGAGGCAAATTTGCCACTACAACTCTTGTTGAAGGGGTAGAGAGAGGTGAAATTGACACCAACACATCTCTTACAAATATTCCGCTAGCAATTAGCCTACCGACCAAATTTGCCCTTTTCATGAACACAACCACAGCTTTGTTCATTCTAGAAGCAGAATGTATAAACTCAGCTCCTACCTGTTCACCGACCGCGAGCAGAACCTCCTCCACCTTAACTCCGTTCTCAGGAACACACCTGAATCCATGCTGTATCGACAGCGTCTCGTCCGCGCTAGGCTGAGAAGCCATTGCGCACACTACACCTTCCACCCCCGGAAAGTTACTCTGTCCTCTTCCACCCTAACTTTGAAAAAAAAAACTTTGGATACCGCTAAAAACAAATATTGCATTAACCCTCCACCATAGAAAATAACATGTAAAGAAAAGAATCAAGAAAGTTAGTTAGGATAGAGCTTTCCACACCAAACACTCAAACTCCAAAAACACCCAGCATGCACCGAGAGAGAGAGAGAGAGAGAGAGAGAGAGAGAGAGAGACATGAGAGAGAGTGAGAGAGAGAGACAGAGAGACATGAGAGAGACAGAGCGACATGAGAGCGAGAGAGAGAGAGAGAGACAGAGAGAGAGAGACATGAGAGAGAGAGAGGGAGAGACATACGAGCGATGAGAGAGAGAGAGAGAGACAGACAGAGCGATGAGAGAGAGAGAGAGAGAGACAGACAGAGACATGAGAGAGACAGAGAGACAAGAGAGAGAGAGAGACACGAGAGAGAGTTTGAGTTTTAATAACCTTTAATGGGTCTGGGAACTCACAACACAATAAACACTCATACAAAATCATGGTTACACATCAATTAAAAACACAACACCAAATCTTCCTCCACAGTAACTTAACACAACAGCCTCTGAATACCACATATCCTCATAAACAGATCAATATTGTTAACCATTTTGTAATAGTCAAACTCAACCCTCAGTCTTGCCGCCAACATCCCCTCCAGCATTCCCATAACGTCCACCATCCCCTGTCCCCGAATACTGTTCTTTTGGGGTCTTCTATATTGCTCATTTAGCTGCCCCTGACACAAAATTAAGAAAAAGAACAACACCCCTTCGACTAAACCTGTACTTTAGCCTAAATATAAACTGTTGGGAAGAGAACCTCCATTGGAGGTCAGATGTCTTCTTTTCAATAGGCAGTTTGTATAAAGACCTGCAACAGCCTTTTGGGGAGGCACACCCGCCCACCTCATAGATTTGACCCCTTCCAGGGAAGAATGACGGGACACTTTTACACAGATTTTATACATGGCCTTCTTTCCCACCACCTTGAACTCCTCCAGCTCTGGGGTATTGAAGGAAAACAGCATCTCCACGTCCTCCTCTAATGCCCCGCCGCAGCACTAACATTCAGCGCAGGAAACACATGATCCAGACCCTCCGTCCTCCTCTAATGCCCCCACCGCAGCACTAACATTCAGCACAGGAAACACATGATCCAGACCCTCCGTCCTCCTCTAATGCCCCCATCGCAGCACTAACATTCAGCACAGGGAACACATGATCCAGACCCTCCGTCCTCCTCTAATGCCCCCATCGCAGCACTAACATTCAGCACAGGAAACACATGATCCAGACCCTCCGTCCTCCTCTAATGCCCCCATCGCAGCACTAACATTCAGCACAGGAAACACATGATCCAGACCCTCCGTCCTCCTCTAATGCCCCCATCGCAGCACTAACATTCAGCACAGGAAACACATGATCCAGACCCTCCGTCCTCCTCTAATGCCCCCACCGCAGCACTAACATTCAGCACAGGAAACACATGATCCAGACCCTCCGTCCTCCTCTAATGCCCCCATCGCAGCACTAACATTCAGCACAGGGAACACATGATCCAGACCCTCCGTCCTCCTCTAATGCCCCCATCGCAGCACTAACATTCAGCACAGGAAACACATGATCCAGACCCTCCGTCCTCCTCTAATGCCCCCATCGCAGCACTAACATTCAGCACAGGAAACACATGATCCAGACCCTCCGTCCTCCTCTAATGCCCCCACCGCAGCACTAACATTCAGCACAGGAAACACATGATCCAGACCCTCCGTCCTCCTCTAATGCCCCCATCGCAGCACTAACATTCAGCACAGGAAACACATGATCCAGACCCTCCGTCCTCCTCTAATGCCCCCATCGCAGCACTAACATTCAGCACAGGGAACACATGATCCAGACCCTCCGTCCTCCTCTAATGCCCCCATCGCAGCACTAACATTCAGCACAGGGAACACATGATCCAGACCCTCCGTCCTCCTCTAATGCCCCCATCGCAGCACTAACATTCAGCACAGGGAACACATGATCCAGACCCTCCGTCCTCCTCTAATGCCCCCATCGCAGCACTAACATTCAGCACAGGAAACACATGATCCAGACCCTCCGTCCTCCTCTAATGCCCCCATCGCAGCACTAACATTCAGCACAGGGAACACATGATCCAGACCCTCCGTCCTCCTCTAATGCCCCCATCGCAGCACTAACATTCAGCACAGGAAACACATGATCCAGACCCTCCGTCCTCCTCTAATGCCCCCATCGCAGCACTAACATTCAGCACAGGAAACACATGATCCAGACCCTCCGTCCTCCTCTAATGCCCCCATCGCAGCACTAACATTCAGCACAGGAAACACATGATCCAGACCCTCCGTCCTCCTCTAATGCCCCCATCGCAGCACTAACATTCAGCACAGGAAACACATGATCCAGACCCTCCGTCCTCCTCTAATGCCCCCATCGCAGCACTAACATTCAGCACAGGGAACACATTATCCAGACCCTTCGTCCATCAGAATTGGAAGTGTCAGTCACATACTGCCGATGAAGTACTGGCAAGGAATTACAGACCTCAGCTACGACCTTCCTCAGTCGGCGAGATGATCGGATCCCTGCTCTTTCTCCCAGCTCCTCCAATGATCTGCTCCTGCTCCTCATCAGATGAGCCAGCTTGGTACACCCCACGCCTAGCAGACATGAACGTAGGCTGGCTGAATCCACAGCACGGGACTGGATGGCAGTGTTGTAAAAAACAAAATAGGCTCTTCAAAAAGCCACATCCCTGTTGGCGTGCCGGCCTTACGGGACTTTACAGAAACTCCCCAAGCCTGCTTAATAACAGACTCATAAAATGGGGTTAAGCCAGACAAATCCCCCCCTCTAGCTTTAATGGGAAAAGGTGCTTGTCTAAGCCCAAACAGCCTTTCTCCTCATCAATGTGTAGGCTGTGTCGACCCAGCTAGAACCATCACTGTACAACCGTCTCTGGGCTGCTTGAAGCCTGAAAGCCATGATCCTGGAAGAAATGTCCACCAGGCCTTGCCCACCCTCGTGCAGTAGCAGATGCAGGGCCGCAGCTTTAATCCAATGTTGTCCAGACCAGAAGAAATTGACAATGGTCCTCTGAAGCTCTTGTATCAGACTCCCCAGTGGCTGTACAATCATTAGTCTTTGCCACAGGGTAGAGGCAGCTAGCTTATTGGCTACCAGCACCCTTCCTCTATAAGACAGTTGGGGTAGCACCCATTATAGCACCCACTATATTTTTCTGAAAGACATTGGAGCCTAGAAAAAAAAATAAAGTCTTCATCCCATGGCCCACTGAATCCCCCCTGGTAACCGTGGAGCAGACCCCGTCTGCAGCTGACCTGCCCACAGCGATTCGACTCTAGCTGAGGAGGCCCCCTCATACACCTTTAAAGCATTTGAGAGAACCTTAACATCCTCACCCCCTGTAATAAAAACTCATGTCATCTGCATATGCAGACAGTGCTATCGTGGGACCCTTCATTACACCAGGCACAGAGAAACTAGTATGCTTCGCTCTTAAAAAACAAAGCATTGGTTCAATCGCCAGACTATATAACTGCCCTGAAATTAGGCATCCCTGCATGATACCCCTTTGGATGGGGATGGGGCAACTCAAACCACCCCCCCACCTTCACCATACATGAGGCCCCAGCATACAGTAATCTCATCCAAGACAAAAAGACATCCCCAAAACCAAAGGCTTTCACTGTTTTGAACAAGTACTGGGGGTCCACACGGTCAAAGGCCTTCTCCTGATCCAAAGAAAGTAAACCCACATTTACATCAGACAGTTTACAAATGTCTAAAACATCTCTTATTAGAAACAAGTTATTAAATAGAGCAGTCAGGTCCACAGTAAGACTGGTCCTTGTGGACCAACAGCCCCAGATACTCATTGAACCTGTTTGAGAGACATTTAGATACAATTGTGTATTCTGCTCACAGCAATGCAACAGGTCGCCAAGTTTTTAGAAGAGCCAAATCCACCTTTTTTTGGCAACGATGAAAGCACAGCACATTGACAGGATACAGGAACCACTTCATAAAAATCCCCCCCAATAGATCTTATAGAACTCAGATGGTAAACCATCGATGCCAGAAGCTCGGCCTGATGTGAGCTGCATGCTTCTACACCTGCATTGCTTGCTGTTTGGGGTTTTAGGCTGGGTTTCTGTACAGCACTTTGAGATATCAGCTGATGTACGAAGGGCTATATAAATACATTTGATTTGATTTGATAACTGATGTGGACAGCTCCTGCAGAATAATGTCAGAGTCCAGAGCAACTCTCTGTTCAGGGCCCAATTGAGGAAGTCCATGTAACAATCACAATCCTCCGCCTTATAGAGGGCAGAGTAGAAGTCCACTGCACGTTGGCACATCTCACCGTCATCCGTGGTCACCTTCCCATCAGGGAGACGAAGGCAGACCATCTGTTTGCGTTGCAATGTAGACTGCCCTAGTGGTCACCTTCCCATCAGGGAGACGAAGGCAGACCATCTGTTTGCGTTGCAATGTAGACTGCCCTAGTGGTCACCTTCCCATCAGGGAGACGAAGGCAGACCATCTGTTTGCGTTGCAATGTAGACTGCCGTAGGTTTAAAAAAATGCATATCCTTGAGGGTAGCAAAACGAGACCTAATCAAGGTACCCTTCACTCTTTCATGTAAAAGCGACCTCAGTTCATGTCTCTTGTCCTGTATGTTCATTAGTCTGGGGTCATTCTGAGTGAGCAACTTCAATTCAATAGATTTGATGTCCTGTTCAAGGGCCCTCTTTAACTTCAATACGAGACAGAGCAGTATACTCTTGACAAAACAATCGTATTTGGGCTTCCCAACCTCCCACCATTGTCTCAAGGACTCAAAATTCCCTTTTTTAACCCTCCATTTTTCCCAAAATAACAAAAACCTTAACCTTAACCGTAATATCACACCTTCCAACCTTACTACAATAGTGATCAGATACATACAACCTGTCTAACCTTCCAACCCTACTACAGTAGTGATCAGATACATACAACCTGTCTAACCTTCCAACCCTACTACAGTAGTGATCAGATACATACAACCTGTCTAACCTTCCAACCCTACTACAGTAGTGATCAGATGCATACCACCTGTCTAACCTTCCAACCCTACTACAGTAGTGATCAGATACATACCACCTGTCTAACCTTCCAACCCTACTACAGTAGTGATCAGATACATACAACCTGTCTAACCTTCCAACCCATCTACAGTAGTGATCAGATACATACAACCTGTCTAACCTTCCAACCCTACTACAGTAGTGATCAGATACATACAACCTGTCTAACCTTCCAACCCTACTACAGTAGTGATCAGATACATACAACCTGTCTAACCTTCCAACCCTACTACAGTAGTGATCAGATACATACAACCTGTCTAACCTTCCAACCCTACTACAGTAGTGATCAGATACATACAACCTGTCTAACCTTCCAACCCTACTACAGTAGTGATCAGATACATACAACCTGTCTAACCTTCCAACCCTACTACAGTAGTGATCAGATACATACAACCTGTCTAACCTTCCCACCCTACTACAGTAGTGATCAGATACATACAACCTGTCTAACCTTCCAACCCTACTACAGTAGTGATCAGATACATACAACCTGTCTAACCTTTCAACCCTACTACAGTAGTGATCAGATACATACAACCTGTCTAACCTTCCAACCCTACTACAGTAGTGATCAGATACATACAACCTGTCTAACCTTCCAACCCTACTACAGTAGTGATCAGATACATACAACCTGTCTAACCTTCCAACCCTACTACAGTAGTGATCAGATACATACAACCTGTCTAACCTTCCAACCCTACTACAGTAGTGATCAGATACATACAACCTGTCTAACCTTGCTGCACTGACACCACCTTCATTAACTTTTAACCATGTGTACCGCCTAACTTTTGCATTCCTTACTCTCCACACATCAGAAAGCTCAAACTCAGTTAATAGACCAGACAGGCAGGTAGCTGACCGCAGGTGAGGTTCTTCAGCAGTGCGGTCAACAGTAAAATCCACTGTACTGTTCCATACACCCCTCTTGGTCACACTGTCTTCAGGTTTCCGCTCTGAACCCTCATATAGGAGCATAAACAGAAAAATACAAAAAAAGACAACATCTGCCTGACCAATAAAACCCGACCCTTGACAATCTCTGTTGTAGACACCACAGTCACCCCTAAGCCTGAGGAAAACAAAATTGTCACCCCAGCACTGAAATTAGTTCCATGACTGAGTATATGCTGCCCCTCCCACCACATACCCCAGTCAACCTCATTGGCCTCATCACTATGTGTCTCCTGCAGAAAAACTACAATAAGCCTTTTCTGTTTTATTACTTCTAATACCCAAACCCTCTTATTCCTGTCCCTTCCCCCATTAATATTGAGAGAACCTACCCTTAGTACCTCCATGTAGAAAAGAGAAAAGGGAAAGCAGAAGAAACCACAGAGAAACCAGACAAAGAGAAGAAAACACCCTATGAGGCATGATCATCATCGTTGTAATTTTCATTTAACCTTTACTACCTGTCCCACTACCTTTTGCTGCCATGACAGCAGTATCACATTTTCTCAAGCAAAAACGCTTCTTCTCACTCAACTGATCAAACCCCACCGTCTTCTGTAACATCACAACTGACCCAACTAATTTGATCAACGTCAAAGAAATCTGCCAATTTGACAGATTTCCCAAAAGTCTGATCCAGGAACCCATTTACCTCCTCTAGATTATAAATTGAGTCGTCGCCAGTTGCTGTCACATATCAAGAGAGATATCAATATCCTTCTCCTGATCCTCCTCAACTGAGGCCACAGACCCCTGACTTCCCTCAGCCACATCCCTCTCAACACTCCCCACTTGCACCACATTACTTGTAGTGGGCATCTCCTCCATTACCTGGGAGACTAGCCCCACCTGAACCCTCTCCTGTACCCCATCACTTGTAGTGGGCATCTCCTCCACTACCTGGGAGACTAGCCCCACCTGAACCCTCTCCTGTACCCCATCACTTGTAGTGGGCATCTCCTCCACTACCTGGGAGACTAGCCCCACCTGAACCCTCTCCTGTACCCCATCACTTGTAGTGGGCATCTCCTCCACTACCTGGTAGACTAGCCCCACCTGAACCCTCTCCTGTACCCCATCACTTGTAGTGGGCATCTCCTCCACTACCTGGGAGACTAGCCCCACCTGAACCCTCTCCTGTACCCCATCACTTGTAGTGGGCATCTCCTCCACTACCTGGGAGACTAGCCCCACCTGAACCCTCTCCTGTACCCCATCACTTGTAGTGGGCATCTCCTCCACTACCTGGGAGACTAGCCCCACCTGAACCCTCTCCTGTACCCCATCACTTGTAGTGGGCATCTCCTCCACTACCGGGGAGACTAGCTCCACATGAACCCCATCACTTGTACTGGGCATCTCCTCCACTACCTGGGAGACTAGCTCCACATGAACCCCCTCCTGTACCCCATCACTTGTACTGAGCATCTCCTCCACTACCTGGGAGACTAGCCCCACCTGAACCCTCTCCTGTACCCCATTACTTGTAGTGGGCATCTCCTCCACTACCGGGGAGACTATAGCTCCACATGAACCCCCTCCTGTTCCCCATCACTTGTACTGGGCATCTCCTCCACTACCTGGGAGACTAGCTCCACATGAACCCCCTCCTGTACCCCATTACTTGTAGTGGGCATCTCCTCCACTACCGGGGAGACTAGCTCCACATGAACCCCCTCCTGTACCCCATTACTTGTAGTGGGCATCTCCTCCACTACCGGAGAGACTAGCTCCACATGAACCCCCTCCTGTACCCCATCACTCGTACTGGGCATCTCCTCCAGTACCGGGGAGACTAGCTCCACATGAACCCCCTCCCGTACCCCATCACTCGTACAGGGCATCTCCTCACCAGTCTGTGGAAATGGCTCCCCAGATCTGTCCTGTACCCCATCACTTGTACTGGGCATCTCCTCCACTACCTGGGAGACTAGCTCCACCTGAACCCTCTCCTGTACCCCATCACTCGTACAGGGCATCTCCTCACCAGTCTGAGGAAATGGCTCCCCAGATCCGTCCTGTACCCCATCACTCGTACAGGGCATCTCCTCACCAGTCTGAGGAAATGGCTCCCCAGATCCCTCCTGTACCCCATCACTCGTACAGGGCATCTCCTCACCAGTCTGAGGAAATGGCTCCCCAGATCCCTCCTGTACCCCATCACTCGTACAGGGCATCTCCTCACCAGTCTGTGGAAATGGCTCCCCAGATCCGTCCTTACCTCCGACAACAATATTTTTCTGCTGCATAATAGATGCTATGTTCCCCTCTGGTACAAGTTGCAACTCCGTGCCCTCAACACAGACAACTTGTTCCTCAGCAACAGGTGCTTGGGTGACTGCTCTACCACTGTTGGCCCAACTCTCCCTACATCAGTGGGTCCAGACGTTACGAGGACCACCTGCGCCCCTCCCTCCACCTTCTCCCTTTATAGGCAAGCATGTCGCTTATGGCCAACATCCCCACACTCAAAACACCATTGACTACCCGTACTAGCATGAGCCATTTACAGTCTGTTGTCATACTTGACTTTAAACGATAATTCCAAAGTCTGCTCCGGTGAGTCCAAAAACATCAACACATGTCGCCAAAACAATATAACCTTTTTCAAAGCCACCTTGGACCTCCTCCCTATAGGCTGTCTCATCGTTGTCTGTGATCAGGCCTAACACTGTTGTGTCATCAGCAAACTTAATGATGGTGTTGGAGTCGTCCCCTTTTGCTCTTTAACTATTTGCACATCGTTAGAACACATAATATGACATTTGAAATGTCTCTATTCCTTCTGAACTTTTGCGAGCATATTGTTTACTTTCATTTTTTGTTTATTTCACTTTTGTTTATAATCTATGTAATAACCATAGAGATCCTATTAAATTACTAGAGTGGCTGTTGTGATAACTTACTATCAATGGAACCAGTCAAACAAATATTCTTAAATAGATAGAGCAGAGACACACAATAACATTATAACTCTTTCATCTCTATCTGAGCTCTATCATCTTTGTCTCTATCTCGTCTCTAGTTCATCTCATCTCTATCTACATATCTATATCACCTTTATCATCTCTATCTCATCTCTATCACCTCTATATACATCTCTATCTCTATCTTCTCATCTCTATCAACATCTCTTTCTCATCTCTATCTACATCTCTATACCATCTCTTTCATCTCTATTTCAATTCTATCTCATATCTATCAACATCTCTATCTTATCTCATCTCTATCTTCATCTCTATCTCATCTCTATCAACATCTCTATCTTATCTCATTATCAACATCTCTATCTCATCTCTATATTATCTCATCTCTACAGTATCTCATCACTATCTCTATCTCACCTCCAGAAATTAGATATATTTGAGATGGAGATGAGATAAGCTGAGATATAGATGAGATAGAGATTGAGATAGATGGATACTTTACGGCATATTTCAGAGATAAGATTAGGCTGGGTATCAGTCAAGCAATACCCGAGGAGAAGTTGAATGACATGTGCCCTAGACTACCATGCAAAAGCACTATGGAGTTATTTTCCCTGGTGGACACAGACATGCTCAGGAAAGTGATATTACAACTTAAGCCTTCGACCTGCCTTCGCGATCCTATCCCCACCACCCTCTTCAAACCAGTTTTTAATTGCATATCTGAAGAAGTGCAGGCTGTTGTTAAATCACACCCAGCCACTTTCCCCACTGCATTAAAACATGCTATGGTGAAACCCCTTCTGAAGAAAAGTCATCTAGATTCTTCAGCTTTTAGCAATTTTCAGTCGATCTCCAACATTCCATTCTTTCATCTATTTTTGTATTTTGGTACTTTTTCTCCCCAATTTCGTGATATCCAATTGGTAGTTACAGTCTTGTCCCATCACTGAAACTCTAAGCATAATCCTAAGTGCCAACTGTATTTTAGAAAAATTCTGATCTGTTTTTTGTGCCCACCACAGCACAGAGACAATCTTAGTTCAAGTGGTAAATGATCGTCGATGCCAGATGCCAAACAGGGCTCTGTCCTTGTACCCTTGGATTGAAATGCTGCACTCGCCACTGTTGACCATGATGTCCTTCTGGACAGAATAGAAAGGTGGGTTGGCCTCTCCAGTCTAATTCTAAATTGGTTTAGGACCTATTTAACCAGTCAAGAGTTGTTTTATCATCCTCGGTGAACATACAATGCATTCGGAAAGTATTCAGACCCCTTCACTTTTTCCACATGTTGTTACATTACAGCCTTATTCTAAAATGGATTCAATATTTTTCACTCATTATTAATCTACACACAATATCCCATAATGACAAAGCGACAACAGGTATTTAGACATTTTTGCAAATGTATATAAAACAAAACTGAAATACCTTATTTACGTAAGTATTCAGACCCTTTGCTATGAGACTCGGAGTTTCAGGAAGTCTCCTGAGGCGGACACTGTCTGAAAGGAGAGAAACCGTCCAACTAACCAGCATCTCCACAGAGGACCTAGGAGGTCTGTCTGTGTGTGTGTGTGTGTGTGTGTGTGTGTGTGTTACTGCATGTGCTGTTGCCAATTTATAAAAAATAAAAAACAGAAATACCTTATTTACATAAGTATTCAGACCCTTTGCTATGAGACTCGAAAATGAGCCCAGGTGCATCCTGTTTCCATTGATCATCCTTGAGATGTTTCTACAACTTGCCTCTTTCTAGAGCTGGCCGCCCGGCCAAACTGAGCAATCAGGGGAGAAGGGCCTCTGGTCACTCTGACAGAGCACCAGAGTTCCTCTGTGGAGATAGAAGAACCTTCCAAAAAGACAACAATCTCTGCAGCACTCCACTCCTCTTTGGACTGAATCCCACCGTACCTTCTCTGCTATGCAATCTGGTTTCAGAGCTGGTCATGGGTGCACCTCAGCCACGCTCAAGGTCCTAAACGATATCATAACCACCATCGATAAGAGAAATGACTGTGCAGCCGTATTCATCGACCTGGCTAAGGCTTTCGACTCTGTCAATCACCACATTCTTATTGGCAGACTCAACAGCCTTGGTTTCTCAAATGATTGCCTCGCCTGGTTCACCAACTACTTCTCAGACAGAGTTCAGTGTGTCAAATCGGAGGGTCTGTTGTACCTCTGACAGTCTCTATGGGGTGCCACAGGGTTCAATTCTCAGGCCGACTCTCTTCTCTGTATACATCAATGATGTCGCTCTTGCTGCGGGTGATTCTCTGATCCACCTCTACACAGATGATACCATTCTGTATACTTCTGGCCCTTCTTTGGACACTGTGTTAACAACCCTCAGGACAAGCTTCAATGCCATACAACACTCCTTCTGTGGCCTCCAACTGCTCTTAAACTGCTCTTAAATGCAAGTAAAACTAAATGCATGCTCTTCAACAGATCGCTGCCTGCACCTGCCCGCCCGTCCAGCATCACTACTCTGGACGGTTCTGAGAATATAGGTACTACAAATACTTAGGTGTCTGGTTAGACTGTAAACTCTCCTTTCAGACTCACATCAAACATCTCCAATCCAAAATTAAATCTAGAATCAGCCTCCTATTTCGCAAAAAAGCATCCTTCACTCATGCTGCCAAACATGCCCTCGTAAAACTGACCATCCTACCAATCCTCGACTTCGGCGATGCCATTTACAAAATAGCCTCCAACACTCTACTCAACAAATTGGATGCAGTCTATCACAGTGCCATCCATTTTGTCACCAAAGCCCCATATACTACCCACCACTGCGACCTGTACACTCTCGTTGGCTGGCCCTCGCTTCATACTCGTCGCCAAACCCACTGGCTCCAGGTCATCTACAAGTCTCTGCTAGGTAACGCCCTGCCTTATCTCAGCTCTCTGGTCACCATAGAAGCACCCACCCGTAGCACGCGCTCCAGCAGGCTCCACTGGTCACCCCCAAAGCCAATTCTTCCTTTGGCCACCTCTCCTTCCAATTCTCTGCTGCCAATGACTGGAATGAACTGCAAAAAAAATCACTGAAGCTGGGGACTCATATCTCCCTCACTAGCTTTAACCCTTGGCAGCAGTTATTAGAAAGCACAGCATTGATTTTCACTGCTACACAGACGATACACAACTTTGAGATTTCTGTGTCACCAGAGGATATTATTAGACAGTGTAAATAATTACATGGATCTCAACTTCCTCCAGCTAAATCAAGACGAGACCAAGGTACTTATTGTTGGAGCCAAAGCATAGCGAGAGAATCTGGCCACACACTTGAATTCACGGGTAATAAAGTTTAAACCTGGGTGTTATTTTAGATTCTGAACTCAATTTCAAATCACACATTAGAAATGTGACAAAAATAGCTTTTTACCACCTGAGGAACATTGCTAAGATGCGGCCGTTTCTCTCTCAGGCTGTTACAGTTCGACTCATCCATGCTTTATTACAAGCAGTCTTGACTGCTGTAATGCTCTCATGTCTGATCTACCCAAGAAGCCATTGGTCAACTACAAAACATACAGAATGCTGCAGCACGGGTACTGCCCAAGACCAGAGGGAGAGCACACATTAGATCGGTTTTGAGGAGTCAGCACTGTCTGCCTGTGAATTTTAGAATTAATAGTAAAATGATTATATTGGTTTTGAAATCAATCCACGATTGTGCATCCCAATAAATGTCAGACACACATTTAAATGATGTACCCAGTCCTACCCTCAGGTCCTCTGGTACTGGCCTTTTAACTATCCCAATACATAGGATTAACAGGCAGGGAGAGGCAACCTTTAGGTATTCTGCCCCCAGCCTCTGGAATAGCCTGCTAGAGAACCTGAGGGGGCCGAAACCATGGATATATTTAACCTCTCTGGGATATGTGGGACACCTGGCCAAAATCCAGAGAAAATGCAGAGCGCCAAATTCAAATAAATTACTATAAAAATCAAACTTTCATGAAATCACACATGTAAGATACCAAATTAAAGCTACACGTGTTGTGAATCCAGCCAACATGTCAGATTTCAAAAAAGGCTTTTCGGCGAAAGCAAACACGATGCTATTATCTGAGGATAGCGCCTCCGTATACAAAGAGAGAAAGCAGATTTCAACCCTGCAGGAGCGACACAAAACACAGAAATAAAAATATAAGATATATATAATATAAGAAATATTAGAGACTTCAGAGTGTTTCCTATCCAAATCTACTAATAATATGCATATCTTATCTTCTGTGGATGAGTAGTAGGCAGTTGAATTTGGGCATGTATTTCATCCGGACGTGAACATACTGGCCCCTGTCATCAATTAAAAGAGATCTTAAAACACACCGTTTTAGCTTTGCTTTTCCTTGGGGTGCTTTTTAGTCATTCAGTTTTTATTGTTATTCTTTTGTTTGTTTTTCTACACTTATGTTTGTTGAGTGGTAAATATTTCTGTTTTTATTTTCAATGTTTTTGTTTATTTTTTTCCAGTAAAGGACGTTGCATTAGATGTCATGTCTGAAATAATAATAATATATATATATATAATATAATAAAGCTGGATTTGATTTTATGAGATATATATAGAGATGAAAATATCTAGATATGAGAGAGATGTGATGGAGATCAGATAGAGATAGAGAAGAAGAAAGAGTTGAGATAAGATAGGGATGTAGATAGAGGTGAGATTAGATAGAGATGAGATAAGATAAAGGTAGAGATGAGATAAGATAAAGGTAGAGATGAGATAGAGATGAAGATGAGATTAACATGAGATAGAGATGACAGAGATAGAGATGAGATGGAGAAGTAGAAAGAGATGAGATAGTGATAGAGAAGGTATAGATATGCAGATGAGAAAGAGAGAGACAGAGATAGATGTGAGATAAGATAGAGGTGAGATAAGATAGAGATGTAGAAAGAGGTGAGATAAGATAGAGATGTAGATAGAGGTTGGATAAGATGGAGAAGTACAAAGAGATTAGATAAGATAGAGATGTAAATAGAGGTGAGATAAGACAGAGATGTAGAAAGAAATTAGATAAGATAGAGATGTAGAAAGAGATTAGATAAGATAGAGATGTTGAAAGAGATTAGATAAGATAGAGATGTAGAAAGAGATGAGATAAGATAGAGATATGAGATAAGATAAGATAGAGCTGTAGATAGAGGTGATATAAGATAGAGATGTAGAAAGAGGTGAGATGAGGAAGATGAGAGAGATGAGAAGAGAAAGACACATAGAAAGAGATGAGATAAGATAGAGATGTAGATAGAGATGAGATAAGATAGAGATGTAGATAGAGGTGAGATAATATAGAGATGTAGAAAGAGATGAGATGAGAGAGATTAGATAAGATAGAGATGTAGAAAGAGATGAGAGAAGATAGAAAGAAAGAAAGAAAGAAAGAAAGAAAGAAAGGCATGAGATAAGATAATGTTGATAGAGATGAGCTAAGATAGAGATGTAGATAGAGGTGAGATAATATAGAGATGTAGAAAGAGACGAGATAGAGATGAGATAAGATAGAGATGTAGATAGATGTGAGATAAAATGGAGATGTAGAAAGAGGCGAGATAAGATTGAGATGTAGAAAGTGATGAGATAAAATGGAGATGTAGATAGAGGTGAGATAATATAGAGATGTAGAAAGAGATGAGATAGAGATGAGATAAGATAGAGCTGTAGGAAAATATTAGATACGATATAGATGTAGAAAGAGGTGAGATAATATAGAGATGTAGATAGAGGTGAGATAAGATAGAGATGTAGAAAGAGATGAGATAAGATAGAGATGTAGAAAGAAATACGATAAAATAGAGATGTAGAAAGAGATGAGATTAGATAGAGATTTAGAAAGAGATGAGATAGAGGTGATATAAGATAGAGATGTAGATAGAGGTGAGATAAGAGTCTGACACCCCAACACAGCAGAACAGAGTCTGGCACCCCAACACAGCAGAACAGAGTCTGGCACCCCAACAGAGCAGAACAGTCTGACACCCCAACACAGCAGAACAGAGTCTGGCACACCAACACGGCAGTACAGAGTCTGGCACCCCAACAGAGCAGAACAGTCTGACACCCCAACACAGCAGAACAAAGTCTGGCACACCAACACAGCAGAACAGTGTCTGGCACACCAACACAGCAGAACAGAGTCTGGCACACCAACACAGCAGAACAGTCTGACACCCCAACACAGCAGAACAGAGTCTGGCACCCAACACAGCAGAACAGAGTCTGGCACCCCAACACAGCAGAACAGAGTCTGGCACCCCAACAGAGCAGAACAGTCTGACACCCCAACACAGCAGAACAGAGTCTGGCACCCCAACAGAGCAGAACAGTCTGACACCCCAACACAGCAGAACAGAATCTGACACCCCAATACAGCAGAACAGAGTCTGGCACCCCAACACAGCAGAACAGAGTCTGGCACCCCAACAGAGTAGAACAGTCTGACACCCCAACACAGCAGAACAGAGTCTGACACCCCAACACAGCAGAACAGAGTCTGGCACCCCAACACAGCAGAACAGAGTCTGGCACCCCAACACAGCAGAACAGAGTCTGGCACCCCAACAGAGCAGAACAGTCTGACACCCCAACACAGCAGAACAGAGTCTGGCACCCCAACAGAGCAGAACAGTCTGACACCCCAACACAGCAGAACAGAGTCTGGCACACCAACACGGCAGTACAGAGTCTGGCACCCCAACAGAGCAGAACAGTCTGGCACCCCAACAGAGCAGAACAGTCTGACACCCCAACACAGCAGAACAGAGTCTGGCACACCAACACGGCAGTACAGAGTCTGGCACCCCAACAGAGCAGAACAGTCTGACACCCCAACACAGCAGAACAAAGTCTGGCACACCAACACAGCAGAACAGTGTCTGGCACACCAACACAGCAGAACAGAGTCTGGCACACCAACACAGCAGAACAGTCTGACACCCCAACACAGCAGAACAGAGTCTGGCACCCAACACAGCAGAACAGAGTCTGGCACCCCAACACAGCAGAACAGAGTCTGGCACCCCAACAGAGCAGAACAGTCTGACACCCCAACACAGCAGAACAGAGTCTGGCACCCCAACAGAGCAGAACAGTCTGACACCCCAACACAGCAGAACAGAATCTGACACCCCAATACAGCAGAACAGAGTCTGGCACCCCAACACAGCAGAACAGAGTCTGGCACCCCAACAGAGTAGAACAGTCTGACACCCCAACACAGCAGAACAGAGTCTGACACCCCAACACAGCAGAACAGAGTCTGGCACCCCAACACAGCAGAACAGAGTCTGGCACCCCAACACAGCAGAACAGAGTCTGGCACCCCAACAGAGCAGAACAGTCTGACACCCCAACACAGCAGAACAGAGTCTGACACCCCAACACAGCAGAACAGAGTCTGGCACCCCAACAGAGCAGAACAGTCTGACACCCCAACACAGCAGAACAGAGTCTGGCACCCAAACACAGCAGAACAGAGTCTGGCACCCCAACAGAGCAGAACAGTCTGACACCCCAACACAGCAGAACAGAGTCTGGCACCCCAACACAGCAGAACAGGGTCTGGCACCCCAACACAGCAGAACAGAGTGGCACCCCAACACAGCAGAACAGAGTCTGGCACCCCAACAGAGCAGAACAGAGTGTTAACCCTTCAAGTATCTACAGGGGATAAAAGGCTGAGCTCTTAAATGAGTAGTAACCGACTTTTAATTATAGAAATGTACCAGTCGGGGAGAGATATCCCAAACGGCACCCTTTTCCCTATATAGTGCATTACTTTTGAACAGGTGCTCTGGTCTAAAGTAGTGCTCTATAAAGGGAATTGGGTGCCATTTGAGGCTCATCAAATCTGTTCAGGCTTCCTCTTGGTGAAGCCTGGGGTTGAGCTACTCAAATCCCCTGGCATGAGAGGAATGAAGAAGAGATATATATAATTAGTTTGCAGCTGCATAATTAGGATGCTAAGGAGTAGTGAAGTCTTCTAATCTTAGATATAGCTGGAGACTGCAAGGCCAGTCTGTGAGATGATGGGACTGGTGAAATGAGAGCTGTTGAGAACAGTATATTCAGGTAGTAGGGCTGCATCCCAAATGGCACCCAGCCATATATAGTGTATTACTTTTAAACAAAGCCATATGGTGCTATTTGGGATGAATCCTAGGTGTTGGAAGGTATTTCATATATGGGAGGTAAAGCATGTAGCTTAGTGTAGCTTGTACGTGGTCCTCTGTAGCTCAGTGTGGTCCTCTGTAGCTCAGTGTGGTTCTCTGTAACTCAGTGTAATCCTCTGTTACTCAGTGTGGTCATCTGTAACTCAGTGTGGTCGTCTGTTACTCAGTGTGGTCCTCTGTTACTCAGTGTGGTTCTCTGTTACTCAGTGTGGTTCTCTGTAACTCAGTGTGGTTCTCTGTAACTCAGTGTGGTTCTCTGTTACTCAGTGTGGTCCTCTGTAACTCAGTGTGGTTCTCTGTTACTCAGTGTGGTCCTCTGTAACTCAGGGTGGTCCTCTGTAACTCAGTGTGGTTCTCTGTAACTCAGTGTGGTCCTCTGTTACTCAGTGTGGTCCTCTGTAACTCAGTGTGGTTCTCTGTAACTCAGTGTGGTTCTCTGTAACTCAGTGTGGTCCTCTGTAACTCAGTGTGGTACTCTGTAACTCAGTGTGGTTCTCTGTAACTCAGTGTGGTTCTCTGTAACTCAGTGTGGTCCTCTGTAACTCAGTGTGGTCGTCTGTAACTCAGTGTGGTTCTCTGTAACTCAGTGTGGTTCTCTGTTACTCAATGTGGTCCTCTGTAGCTCAGTGTGGTTTTCTGTAACTCAGTGTGGTCCTCTGTTACTCAGTGTGGTCCTCTGTAACTCAGTGTGGTTCTCTGTTACTCAGTGTGGTTCTCTGTTACTCAGTGTGGTCCTCTGTTACTCAGTGTGGTTATCTGTAACTGAGTGTGGTCCTCTGTTACTCAGTGTGGTCCTCTGTTACTCAGTGTGGTTCTCTGTAACTCAGTGTGGTTCTCTGTAACTCAGTGTGGTCCTCTGTTACTCAGTGTGGTTCTCTGTAACTCAGTGTGGTTCTCTGTCACTCAGTGTGGTTCTCTGTAACTCAGTGTGGTTCTCTGTAACTCAGTGTGGTCCTCTCTTACTCAGTGTGGTTCTCTGTAACTCAGTGTGGTCCTCTGTTACTCAGTGTGGTCCTCTGTAACTCAGTGTGGTTCTCTGTTACTCAGTGTGGTCCTCTGTTACTCAGTGTGGTTCTCTGTTACTCAGTGTGGTCCTCTGTAACTCAGTGTGGTCCTCTGTTACTCAGTGTGGTCCTCTGTTACTCAGTGTGGTCCTCTGTAACTCAGTGTGGTTCTCTGTAATTCAGTGTGGTTCTCTGTAACTCAGTGTGGTCCTCTCTTACTCAGTGTGGTTCTCTGTAACTCAGTGTGGTTCTCTGTAACTCAGTGTGGTCCTCTGTTACTCAGTGTGGTTCTCTGTAACTCAGTGTGGTTCTCTGTTACTCAGTGTGGTCCTCTGTAACTCAGTGTGGTTCTCTGTTACTCAGTGTGGTCCTCTGTAACTCAGGGTGGTCCTCTGTAACTCAGTGTGGTTCTCTGTAACTCAGTGTGGTCCTCTGTTACTCAGTGTGGTCCTCTGTAACTCAGTGTGGTTCTCTGTTACTCAGTGTGGTTCTCTGTAACTCAGTGTGGTCCTCTGTAACTCAGTGTGGTACTCTGTAACTCAGTGTGGTTCTCTGTAACTCAGTGTGGTTCTCTGTAACTCAGTGTGGTCCTCTGTAACTCAGTGTGGTCGTCTGTAACTCAGTGTGGTTCTCTGTAACTCAGTGTGGTTCTCTGTTACTCAATGTGGTCCTCTGTAGCTCAGTGTGGTTTTCTGTAACTCAGTGTGGTCCTCTGTTACTCAGTGTGGTCCTCTGTAACTCAGTGTGGTTCTCTGTTACTCAGTGTGGTTCTCTGTTACTCAGTGTGGTCCTCTGTTACTCAGTGTGGTTATCTGTAACTCAGTGTGGTCCTCTGTTACTCAGTGTGGTTCTCTGTAACTCAGTGTGGTTCTCTGTAACTCAGTGTGGTCCTCTGTTACTCAGTGTGGTTCTCTGTAACTCAGTGTGGTTCTCTGTAACTGAGTGTGGTCCTCTGTTACTCAGTGTGGTCCTCTGTTACTCAGTGTGGTTCTCTGTAACTCAGTGTGGTTCTCTGTAACTCAGTGTGGTCCTCTGTTACTCAGTGTGGTTCTCTGTAACTCAGTGTGGTTCTCTGTCACTCAGTGTGGTTCTCTGTAACTCAGTGTGGTTCTCTGTAACTCAGTGTGGTCCTCTCTTACTCAGTGTGGTTCTCTGTAACTCAGTGTGGTCCTCTGTTACTCAGTGTGGTCCTCTGTAACTCAGTGTGGTTCTCTGTTACTCAGTGTGGTCCTCTGTTACTCAGTGTGGTTCTCTGTTACTCAGTGTGGTCCTCTGTAACTCAGTGTGGTCCTCTGTTACTCAGTGTGGTCCTCTGTTACTCAGTGTGGTCCTCTGTAACTCAGTGTGGTTCTCTGTAATTCAGTGTGGTTCTCTGTAACTCAGTGTGGTCCTCTCTTACTCAGTGTGGTTCTCTGTAACTCAGTGTGGTTCTCTGTAACTCAGTGTGGTCCTCTGTTACTCAGTGTGGTTCTCTGTAACTCAGTGTGGTTCTCTGTTACTCAGTGTGGTCCTCTGTTACTCAGTGTGGTTCTCTGTTACTCAGTGTGGTCCTCTGTTACTCAGTGTGGTCCTCTGTTACTCAGTGTGGTCCTCTGTTACTCAGTGTGGTCCTCTGTTACTCAGTGTGGTTCTCTGTAACTCAGTGTGGTTCTCTGTAACTCAGTGTGGTCCTCTGTTACTCAGTGTGGTTCTCTGTTACTCAGTGTGGTTCTCTGTAACTCAGTGTGGTCCTCTGTTACTCAGTGTGGTTCTCTGTTACTCAGTGTGGTCCTCTGTAACTCAGTGTGGTCCTCTGTAACTCAGTGTGGTCCTCTGTAACTCAGTGTGGTTCTCTGTAACTCAGTGTGGTCCTCTGTTACTCAGTGTGGTCCTCTGTAACTCAGTGTGGTTCTCTGTAACTCAGTGTGGTTCTCTGTAACTCAGTGTGGTCCTCTGTAACTCAGTGTGGTACTCTGTAACTCAGTGTGGTCCTCTGTAACTCAGTGTGGTTCTCTGTAACTCAGTGTGGTCCTCTGTAACTCAGTGTGGTCCTCTGTTACTCAGTGTGGTCCTCTGTAACTCAGTGTGGTCCTCTGTTACTCAGTGTGGTTCTCTGTAACTCAGTGTGGTCCTCTGTAACTCTGTGTGGTTCTCTGTAACTCAGTGTGGTCCTCTGTAACTCAGTGTGGTTCTCTGTAACTCAGTGTGGTCCTCTGTTACTCAGTGTGGTTCTCTGTAACTCAGTGTGGTCCTCTGTAACTCAGTGTGGTCCTCTGTAACTCAGTGTGGTTCTCTGTTACTCAGTGTGGTTCTCTGTTACTCAGTCTGGTCCTCTGTAACTCAGTGTGGTCCTCTGTTACTCAGTGTGGTCCTCTGTAACTCAGTGTGGTTCTCTGTAGCTCAGTGTGGTTCTCTGTTACTCAGTGTGGTTCTCTCTAACTCAGTGTGGTCCTCTGTTACTCAGTGTGGTCCTCTGTTACTCAGTGTGGTTCTTTGTTACTCAGTCTGGTCCTCTGTAACTCAGTGTGGTTCTCTGTTACTCAGTGTGGTTCTCTGTTACTCAGTCTGGTCCTCTGTAACTCAGTGTGGTTCTCTGTAGCTCAGTGTGGTTCTCTGTTACTCAGTGTGGTTCTCTGTTACTCAGTCTGGTCCTCTGTAACTCAGTGTGGTCCTCTGTTACTCAGTGTGGTCCTCTGTAACTCAGTGTAGCTTGTATGTGGTTCTCTGTAACTCAGTGTGGTTCTCTGTTACTCAGTGTGGTTCTCTGTAACTCAGTGTGGTCCTCTGTAACTCAGTGTAGCTTGTATGTGGTCCTCTGTAACTCAGTGTGGTCCTCTGTTACTCAGTGTGGTTCTCTGTAGCTCAGTGTGGTTCTCTGTTACTCAGTGTGGTTCTCTGTTACTCAGTGTGGTCCTCTGTTACTCAGTGTGGTTCTTTGTTACTCAGTCTGGTCCTCTGTAACTAAGTGTGGTTCTCTGTTACTCAGTGTGGTTCTCTGTTACTCAGTCTGGTCCTCTGTAACTCAGTGTGGTTCTCTGTTACTCAGTGTGGTTCTCTGTAACTCAGTGTGGTCCTCTGTAACTCAGTGTGGTCTCTGTAACTCAGTGTGGTTCTCTGTAACTCAGTGTGGTTCTCTGTAGCTCAGTGTGGTTTTCTGTAACTCAGTGGTCCTCTGTAACTCAGTGTGGTCCTGTAACTCAGTGTGGTTCTCTGTAACTCAGTGTGGTCCTCTGTAACTGTACTCAGTGTGGTCCTCTGTTACTCAGTGTGGTTCTCTGTTACTCAGTGTGGTCCTCTGTAACTCAGTGTGGTCCTCTGTTACTCAGTGTGGTCCTCTGTTACTCAGTGTGGTCCTCTGTAACTCAGTGTGGTTCTCTGTAACTCAGTGTGGTTCTCTGTAACTCAGTGTGGTCCTCTGTAACTCAGTGTGGTTCTCTGTAACTCAGTGTGGTTCTCTGTAACTCAGTGTGGTCCTCTGTTACTCAGTGTGGTTCTCTGTAACTCAGTGTGGTTCTCTGTTACTCAGTGTGGTCCTCTGTTACTCAGTGTGGTTCTCTGTTACTCAGTGTGGTCCTCTGTTACTCAGTGTGGTCCTCTGTTACTCAGTGTGGTCCTCTGTTACTCAGTGTGGTCCTCTGTTACTCAGTGTGGTTCTCTGTAACTCAGTGTGGTTCTCTGTAACTCAGTGTGGTCCTCTGTTACTCAGTGTTCTCTGTTACTCAGTGTGGTTCTCTGTAACTCAGTGTGGTCCTCTGTTACTCAGTGTGGTTCTCTGTTACTCAGTGTGGTCCTCTGTAACTCCTCTGTAACTCAGTGTGGTCCTCTGTAACTCAGTGTGGTTCTCTGTAACTCAGTGTGGTCCTCTGTTACTCAGTGTGGTCCTCTGTAACTCAGTGTGGTTCTCTGTAACTCAGTGTGGTTCTCTGTAACTCAGTGTGGTCCTCTGTAACTCAGTGTGGTACTCTGTAACTCAGTGTGGTCCTCTGTAACTCAGTGTGGTTCTCTGTAACTCAGTGTGGTCCTCTGTAACTCAGTGTGGTCCTCTGTTACTCAGTGTGGTCCTCTGTAACTCAGTGTGGTCCTCTGTTACTCAGTGTGGTTCTCTGTAACTCAGTGTGGTCCTCTGTAACTCTGTGTGGTTCTCTGTAACTCAGTGTGGTCCTCTGTAACTCAGTGTGGTTCTCTGTAACTCAGTGTGGTCCTCTGTTACTCAGTGTGGTTCTCTGTAACTCAGTGTGGTCCTCTGTAACTCAGTGTGGTCCTCTGTAACTCAGTGTGGTTCTCTGTTACTCAGTGTGGTTCTCTGTTACTCAGTCTGGTCCTCTGTAACTCAGTGTGGTCCTCTGTTACTCAGTGTGGTCCTCTGTAACTCAGTGTGGTTCTCTGTAGCTCAGTGTGGTTCTCTGTTACTCAGTGTGGTTCTCTGTAACTCAGTGTGGTCCTCTGTTACTCAGTGTGGTCCTCTGTTACTCAGTGTGGTTCTCTGTAACTCAGTCTGGTCCTCTGTAACTCAGTGTGGTTCTCTGTTACTCAGTGTGGTTCTCTGTTACTCAGTCTGGTCCTCTGTAACTCAGTGTGGTTCTCTGTAGCTCAGTGTGGTTCTCTGTTACTCAGTGTGGTTCTCTGTTACTCAGTCTGGTCCTCTGTAACTCAGTGTGGTCCTCTGTTACTCAGTGTGGTCCTCTGTAACTCAGTGTAGCTTGTATGTGGTTCTCTGTAACTCAGTGTGGTTCTCTGTTACTCAGTGTGGTTCTCTGTAACTCAGTGTGGTCCTCTGTAACTCAGTGTAGCTTGTATGTGGTCCTCTGTAACTCAGTGTGGTCCTCTGTTACTCAGTGTGGTTCTCTGTAGCTCAGTGTGGTTCTCTGTTACTCAGTGTGGTTCTCTGTTACTCAGTGTGGTCCTCTGTTACTCAGTGTGGTTCTTTGTTACTCAGTCTGGTCCTCTGTAACTAAGTGTGGTTCTCTGTTACTCAGTGTGGTTCTCTGTTACTCAGTCTGGTCCTCTGTAACTCAGTGTGGTTCTCTGTTACTCAGTGTGGTTCTCTGTAACTCAGTGTGGTCCTCTGTAACTCAGTGTGGTCGTCTGTAACTCAGTGTGGTTCTCTGTAACTCAGTGTGGTTCTCTGTTACTCAATGTGGTCCTCTGTAGCTCAGTGTGGTTTTCTGTAACTCAGTGTGGTCCTCTGTTACTCAGTGTGGTCCTCTGTAACTCAGTGTGGTTCTCTGTTACTCAGTGTGGTTCTCTGTTACTCAGTGTGGTCCTCTGTTACTCAGTGTGGTTATCTGTAACTGAGTGTGGTCCTCTGTTACTCAGTGTGGTCCTCTGTTACTCAGTGTGGTTCTCTGTAACTCAGTGTGGTTCTCTGTAACTCAGTGTGGTCCTCTCTGTTACTCAGTGTGGTTCTCTGTAACTCAGTGTGGTTCTCTGTCACTCAGTGTGGTTCTCTGTAACTCAGTGTGGTTCTCTGTAACTCAGTGTGGTCCTCTGTTACTCAGTGTGGTTCTCTGTAACTCAGTGTGGTTCTCTGTTACTCAGTGTGGTCCTCTGTAACTCAGTGTGGTTCTCTGTTACTCAGTGTGGTCCTCTGTTACTCAGTGTGGTTCTCTGTTACTCAGTGTGGTCCTCTGTAACTCAGTGTGGTCCTCTGTTACTCAGTGTGGTCCTCTGTTACTCAGTGTGGTCCTCTGTAACTCAGTGTGGTTCTCTGTAACTCAGTGTGGTTCTCTGTAACTCAGTGTGGTCCTCTGTAACTCAGTGTGGTTCTCTGTAACTCAGTGTGGTTCTCTGTAACTCAGTGTGGTCCTCTGTTACTCAGTGTGGTTCTCTGTAACTCAGTGTGGTTCTCTGTTACTCAGTGTGGTCCTCTGTAACTCAGTGTGGTTCTCTGTTACTCAGTGTGGTCCTCTCAGGGTGTCCTCTGTAACTCAGTGTGGTTCTCTGTAACTCAGTGTGGTCCTCTGTTACTCAGTGTGGTCCTCTGTAACTCAGTGTGGTTCTCTGTAACTCAGTGTGGTCCTCAGTGTGGTCCTCTGTAACTCAGTGTGGTACTCTGTAACTCAGTGTGGTTCTCTGTAACTCAGTGTGGTTCTCTGTAACTCAGTGTGGTCCTCTGTAACTCAGTGTGGTCTCTGTAACTCAGTGTGGTTCTCTGTAACTCAGTGTGGTTCTCTGTTACTCAATGTGGTCCTCTGTAGCTCAGTGTGGTTTTCTGTAACTCAGTGTGGTCCTCTGTAACTCAGTGTGGTCCTCTGTAACTCAGTGTGGTCCTCTGTAACTCAGTGTGGTTCTCTGTTACTCAGTGTGGTCCTCTGTTACTCAGTGTGGTTATCTGTAACTCAGTGTGGTCCTCTGTTACTCAGTGTGGTTCTCTGTAACTCAGTGTGGTTCTCTGTAACTCAGTGTGGTCCTCTGTTACTCAGTGTGGTTCTCTGTAACTCAGTGTGGTTCTCTGTAACTGAGTGTGGTCCTCTGTTACTCAGTGTGGTCCTCTGTTACTCAGTGTGGTTCTCTGTAACTCAGTGTGGTTCTCTGTAACTCAGTGTGGTCCTCTGTTACTCAGTGTGGTTCTCTGTAACTCAGTGTGGTTCTCTGTCACTCAGTGTGGTTCTCTGTAACTCAGTGTGGTTCTCTGTAACTCAGTGTGGTCCTCTGTTACTCAGTGTGGTTCTCTGTAACTCAGTGTGGTCCTCTGTTACTGTGTGGTCCTCTGTAACTCAGTGTGGTTCTCTGTTACTCAGTGTGGTCCTCTGTTACTCAGTGTGGTTCTCTGTTACTCAGTGTGGTCCTCTGTAACTCAGTGTGGTCCTCTGTTACTCAGTGTGGTCCTCTGTTACTCAGTGTGGTCCTCTGTAACTCAGTGTGGTTCTCTGTAATTCAGTGTGGTTCTCTGTAACTCAGTGTGGTCCTCTGTACTCAGTGTGGTTCTCTGTAACTCAGTGTGGTTCTCTGTAACTCAGTGTGGTCCTCTGTTACTCAGTGTGGTTCTCTGTAACTCAGTGTGGTTCTCTGTTACTCAGTGTGGTCCTCTGTTACTCAGTGTGGTTCTCTGTTACTCAGTGTGGTCCTCTGTTACTCAGTGTGGTCCTCTGTTACTCAGTGTGGTCCTCTGTTACTCAGTGTGGTCCTCTGTTACTCAGTGTGGTTCTCTGTAACTCAGTGTGGTTCTCTGTAACTCAGTGTGGTCCTCTGTTACTCAGTGTGGTCCTCTGTTACTCAGTGTGGTTCTCTGTAACTCAGTGTGGTCCTCTGTTACTCAGTGTGGTTCTCTGTTACTCAGTGTGGTCCTCTGTAACTCAGTGTGGTCCTCTGTAACTCAGTGTGGTCCTCTGTAACTCAGTGTGGTTCTCTGTAACTCAGTGTGGTCCTCTGTTACTCAGTGTGGTCCTCTGTAACTCAGTGTGGTTCTCTGTAACTCAGTGTGGTTCTCTGTAACTCAGTGTGGTCCTCTGTAACTCAGTGTGGTACTCTGTAACTCAGTGTGGTCCTCTGTAACTCAGTGTGGTTCTCTGTAACTCAGTGTGGTCCTCTGTAACTCAGTGTGGTCCTCTGTTACTCAGTGTGGTCCTCTGTAACTCAGTGTGGTCCTCTGTTACTCAGTGTGGTTCTCTGTAACTCAGTGTGGTCCTCTGTAACTCTGTGTGGTTCTCTGTAACTCAGTGTGGTCCTCTGTAACTCAGTGTGGTTCTCTGTAACTCAGTGTGGTCCTCTGTTACTCAGTGTGGTTCTCTGTAACTCAGTGTGGTCCTCTGTAACTCAGTGTGGTCCTCTGTAACTCAGTGTGGTTCTCTGTTACTCAGTGTGGTTCTCTGTTACTCAGTCTGGTCCTCTGTAACTCAGTGTGGTCCTCTGTTACTCAGTGTGGTCCTCTGTAACTCAGTGTGGTTCTCTGTAGCTCAGTGTGGTTCTCTGTTACTCAGTGTGGTTCTCTCTAACTCAGTGTGGTCCTCTGTTACTCAGTGTGGTCCTCTGTTACTCAGTGTGGTTCTTTGTTACTCAGTCTGGTCCTCTGTAACTCAGTGTGGTTCTCTGTTACTCAGTGTGGTTCTCTGTTACTCAGTCTGGTCCTCTGTAACTCAGTGTGGTTCTCTGTAGCTCAGTGTGGTTCTCTGTTACTCAGTGTGGTTCTCTGTTACTCAGTCTGGTCCTCTGTAACTCAGTGTGGTCCTCTGTTACTCAGTGTGGTCCTCTGTAACTCAGTGTAGCTTGTATGTGGTTCTCTGTAACTCAGTGTGGTTCTCTGTTACTCAGTGTGGTTCTCTGTAACTCAGTGTGGTCCTCTGTAACTCAGTGTAGCTTGTATGTGGTCCTCTGTAACTCAGTGTGGTCCTCTGTTACTCAGTGTGGTTCTCTGTAGCTCAGTGTGGTTCTCTGTTACTCAGTGTGGTTCTCTGTTACTCAGTGTGGTCCTCTGTTACTCAGTGTGGTTCTTTGTTACTCAGTCTGGTCCTCTGTAACTAAGTGTGGTTCTCTGTTACTCAGTGTGGTTCTCTGTTACTCAGTCTGGTCCTCTGTAACTCAGTGTGGTTCTCTGTTACTCAGTGTGGTCCTCTGTAACTCAGTGTAGCTTGTATGTGGTTCTCTGTAACTCAGTGTGGTTCTCTGTTACTCAGTGTGGTTCTCTGTAACTCAGTGTGGTCCTCTGTAACTCAGTGTAGCTTGTATGTGGTCCTCTGTAACTCAGTGTGGTCCTCTGTTACTCAGCGTGGTTCTCTGTAACTCAGTGTGGTTCTCTGTAACTCAGTGTGGTTCTCTGTTACTCAGTGTGGTCCTCTGTAACTCAGTGTAGCTTGTATGTGGTCCTCTGTAACTCAGTGTGGTCCTCTGTTACTCAGCGTGGTTCTCTGTAACTCAGTGTGGTTCTCTGTTACTCAGTGTGGTTCTCTGTAGCTCAGTGTGGTTCTCTGTTACTCAGTGTGGTTCTCTGTTACTCAGTCTGGTCCTCTGTAACTCAGTGTGGTTCTCTGTTACTCAGTGTGGTCCTCTGTAAACTCAGTGTAGCTTGTATGTGGTTCACTGTAACTCAGTGTGGTTCTCTGTAACTCAGTGTGGTCCTCTGTTACTCAGTGTGGTCCTCTGTTACTCAGTGTGGTCCTCTGTACCTCAGTGTGGTTCTCTGTAGCTCAGTGTGGTCCTCTGTAACTCAGTGTGGTCCTCTGTTACTCAGTGTGGTCCTCTGTAACTCAGTGTGGTCCTCTGTAACTCAGTGTAGCTTGTATGTGGTCCTCTGTAACTCATTGTGGTCCTCTGTTACTCATTGTGGTTCTCTGTTACTCAGTGTAGTTCTCTGTTACTCAGTGTGGTCCTCTGTAGCTCAGTGTGGTCCTCTGTAACTCAGTGTGGTCCTCTGTTACTCAGTGTGGTTCTCTGTAACTCAGTGTGGTTCTCTGTTACTCAGTGTGGTCCTCTGTACCTCAGTGTGGTTCTCTGTAACTCAGTGTGGTTCTCTGTTACTCAGTGTGGTTCTCTGTAACTCAGTGTGGTTCTCTGTTACTCAGTGTGGTTCTCTGTTACTCAGTCTGGTCCTCTGTAACTCAGTGTGGTTCTCTGTAACTCAGTGTAGCTTGTATGTGGTCCTCTGTAACTCAGTGTGGTCCTCTGTTACTCAGTGTGGTTCTCTGTAGCTCAGTGTGGTTCTCTGTTACTCAGTGTGGTTCTCTGTTACTCAGTCTGGTCCTCTGTAACTCAGTGTAGCTTGTATGTGGTCCTCTGTAACTCAGTGTGGTCCTCTGTTACTCAGCGTGGTTCTCTGTAACTCAGTGTGGTTCTCTGTAACTCAGTGTGGTTCTCTGTTACTCAGTGTGGTCCTCTGTAACTCAGTGTAGCTTGTATGTGGTCCTCTGTAACTCAGTGTGGTCCTCTGTTACTCATCGTGGTTCTCTGTAACTCAGTGTGGTTCTCTGTTACTCAGTGTGGTTCTCTGTAGCTCAGTGTGGTTCTCTGTTACTCAGTGTGGTTCTCTGTAACTCAGTGTGGTCCTCTGTTACTCAGTGTGGTCCTCTGTTACTCAGTGTGGTCCTCTGTACCTCAGTGTGGTTCTCTGTAGCTCAGTGTGGTCCTCTGTAACTCAGTGTGGTCCTCTGTTACTCAGTGTGGTCCTCTGTAACTCAGTGTGGTCCTCTGTAACTCAGTGTAGCTTGTATGTGGTCCTCTGTAACTCATTGTGGTCCTCTGTTACTCATTGTGGTTCTCTGTTACTCAGTGTAGTTCTCTGTTACTCAGTGTGGTCCTCTGTAGCTCAGTGTGGTCCTCTGTAACTCAGTGTGATCCTCTGTTACTCAGTGTGGTTCTCTGTAACTCAGTGTGGTTCTCTGTTACTCAGTGTGGTCCTCTGTACCTCAGTGTGGTTCTCTGTAACTCAGTGTGGTTCTCTGTTACTCAGTGTGGTTCTCTGTAACTCAGTGTGGTTCTCTGTTACTCAGTGTGGTTCTCTGTTACTCAGTCTGGTCCTCTGTAACTCAGTGTGGTTCTCTGTAACTCAGTGTAGCTTGTATGTGGTCCTCTGTAACTCAGTGTGGTCCTCTGTTACTCAGTGTGGTTCTCTGTAGCTCAGTGTGGTTCTCTGTTACTCAGTGTGGTTCTCTGTTACTCAGTCTGGTCCTCTGTAACTCAGTGTGGTCCTCTGTTACTCAGTGTGGTCCTCTGTAACTCAGTGTAGCTTGTATGTGGTTCTCTGTAACTCAGTGTGGTTCTCTGTTACTCAGTGTGGTTCTCTGTAACTCAGTGTGGTCCTCTGTAACTCAGTGTAGCTTGTATGTGGTCCTCTGTAACTCAGTGTGGTCCTCTGTTACTCAGTGTGGTTCTCTGTAGCTCAGTGTGGTTCTCTGTTACTCAGTGTGGTTCTCTGTTACTCAGTCTGGTCCTCTGTAACTCAGTGTGGTTCTCTGTTACTCAGTGTGGTCCTCTGTAACTCAGTGTAGCTTGTATGTGGTTCTCTGTAACTCAGTGTGGTTCTCTGTTACTCAGTGTGGTTCTCTGTAACTCAGTGTGGTCCTCTGTAACTCAGTGTAGCTTGTATGTGGTCCTCTGTAACTCAGTGTGGTCCTCTGTTACTCAGCGTGGTTCTCTGTAACTCAGTGTGGTTCTCTGTAACTCAGTGTGGTTCTCTGTTACTCAGTGTGGTCCTCTGTAACTCAGTGTAGCTTGTATGTGGTCCTCTGTAACTCAGTGTGGTCCTCTGTTACTCAGCGTGGTTCTCTGTAACTCAGTGTGGTTCTCTGTTACTCAGTGTGGTTCTCTGTAGCTCAGTGTGGTTCTCTGTTACTCAGTGTGGTTCTCTGTTACTCAGTCTGGTCCTCTGTAACTCAGTGTGGTTCTCTGTTACTCAGTGTGGTCCTCTGTAACTCAGTGTAGCTTGTATGTGGTTCTCTGTAACTCAGTGTGGTTCTCTGTTACTCAGTGTGGTTCTCTGTAACTCAGTGTGGTTCTCTGTTACTCAGTCTGGTCCTCTGTAACTCAGTGTGGTTCTCTGTTACTCAGTGTGGTCCTCTGTAACTCAGTGTAGCTTGTATGTGGTTCTCTGTAACTCAGTGTGGTTCTCTGTTACTCAGTGTGGTTCTCTGTAACTCAGTGTGGTCCTCTGTTACTCAGTGTGGTCCTCTGTTACTCAGTGTGGTCCTCTGTACCTCAGTGTGGTTCTCTGTAGCTCAGTGTGGTCCTCTGTAACTCAGTGTGGTCCTCTGTAACTCAGTGTAGCTTGTATGTGGTCCTCTGTAACTCATTGTGGTCCTCTGTTACTCATTGTCGTTCTCTGTTACTCTGTGTAGTTCTCTGTTACTCAGTGTGGTCCTCTGTAGCTCAGTGTGGTCCTCTGTAACTCAGTGTGGTCCTCTGTTACTCAGTGTGGTCCTCTGTTACTCAGTGTGGTTCTCTGTTACTCAGTGTGGTCCTCTGTACCTCAGTGTGGTTCTCTGTAACTCAGTGTGGTTCTCTGTAACTCAGTGTGGTCCTCTGTAACTCAGTGTAGCTTGTATGTGGTTCTCTGTAACTCAGTGTGGTTCTCTGTAACTCAGTGTGGTCCTCTGTAACTCAGTGTAGATTGTATGTGGTCCTCTGTAACTCAGTGTGGTCCTCTGTTACTCAGCGTGGTTCTCTGTAACTCAGTGTGGTTCTCTGTAACTCAGTGTGGTTCTCTGTTACTCAGTGTGGTCCTCTGTAACTCAGTGTAGCTTGTATGTGGTCCTCTGTAACTCAGTGTGGTCCTCTGTTACTCAGCGTGGTTCTCTGTAACTCAGTGTGGTTCTCTGTTACTCAGTGTGGTTCTCTGTAGCTCAGTGTGGTTCTCTGTTACTCAGTGTGGTTCTCTGTTACTCAGTCTGGTCCTCTGTAACTCAGTGTGGTTCTCTGTTACTCAGTGTGGTCCTCTGTAACTCAGTGTAGCTTGTATGTGGTTCTCTGTAACTCATTGTGGTCCTCTGTTACTCAGTGTGGTCCTCTGTAACTCAGTGTAGCTTGTATGTGGTCCTCTGTAACTCAGTGTGGTCCTCTGTTACTCAGCGTGGTTCTCTGTAACTCAGTGTGGTTCTCTGTTACTCAGTGTGGTTCTCTGTAGCTCAGTGTGGTTCTCTGTTACTCAGTGTGGTTCTCTGTTACTCAGTGTGGTCCTCTGTAACTCAGTGTAGCTTGTATGTGGTTCTCTGTAACTCAGTGTGGTCCTCTGTTACTCAGTGTGGTCCTCTGTAACTCAGTGTAGCTTGTATGTTGTAACTCAGTGTGGTCCTCTGTAACTCAGTGTGGTTCTCTGTAACTCAGTGTGGTTCTCTGTTACTCAGTGTGTTTCTCTGTAGCTCAGTGTGGTTCTCTGTTACTCAGTGTGGTTCTCTGTTACTCAGTCGGGTCCTCTGTAACTCAGTGTGGTTCTCTGTTACTCAGTGTGGTCCTCTGTAACTCAGTGTAGCTTGTATGTGGTTCTCTGTAACTCAGTGTGGTTCTCTGTTACTCAGTGTGGTTCTCTGTAACTCAGTGTGGTCCTCTGTTACTCAGTGTGGTCCTCTGTTACTCAGTGTGGTCCTCTGTACCTCAGTGTGGTTCTCTGTAGCTCAGTGTGGTCCTCTGTAACTCAGTGTGGTCCTCTGTAACTCAGTGTAGCTTGTATGTGGTCCTCTGTAACTCATTGTGGTCCTCTGTTACTCATTGTCGTTCTCTGTTACTCGGTGTAGTTCTCTGTTACTCAGTGTGGTCCTCTGTAGCTCAGTGTGGTCCTCTGTAACTCAGTGTGGTCCTCTGTTACTCAGTGTGGTTCTCTGTAACTCAGTGTGGTTCTCTGTTACTCAGTGTGGTCCTCTGTACCTCAGTGTGGTTCTCTGTAACTCAGTGTGGTTCTCTGTTACTCAGTGTGGTTCTCTGTAACTCAGTGTGGTTCTCTGTTACTCCGTGTGGTTCTCTGTTACTCAGTGTGGTTCTCTGTTACTCAGTGTGGTCCTCTGTAACTCAGTGTAGCTTGTATGTGGTTCTCTGTAACTCAGTGTGGTTCTCTGTTACTCAGTGTAGTTCTCTGTAACTCAGTGTGGTCCTCTGTTACTCAGTGTGGTCCTCTGTTACTCAGTGTGGTCCTCTGTAACTCAGTGTGGTCCTCTGTTAGCTCAGTGTGGTCCTCTGTAACTCAGTGTGGTCCTCTGTAACTCAGTGTAGCTTGTATGTGGTCCTCTGTAACTCATTGTGGTCCTCTGTTACTCATTGTCGTTCTCTGTTACTCGGTGTAGTTCTCTGTTACTCAGTGTGGTCCTCTGTAGCTCAGTGTGGTCCTCTGTAACTCAGTGTGGTCCTCTGTTACTCAGTGTGGTTCTCTGTAACTCAGTGTGGTTCTCTGTTACTCAGTGTGGTCCTCTGTACCTCAGTGTGGTTCTCTGTAACTCAGTGTGGTTCTCTGTTACTCAGTGTGGTTCTCTGTAACTCAGTGTGGTTCTCTGTTACTCCGTGTGGTTCTCTGTTACTCAGTGTGGTTCTCTGTTACTCAGTGTGGTTCTCTGTTACTCCGTGTGGTTCTCTGTTACTCAGTGTGGTTCTCTGTTACTCCGTGTGTTCTCTGTTACTCAGTGTGGTCCTCTGTTACTCAGTGTTGTCCTCTGTAACTCAGTGTGGTTCCCTGTTACTCAGTGTGGTTCTCTGTAACTCAGTGTGGTCCTCTGTACCTCAGTGTGGTTCTCTGTTACTCAGTGTGGTCCTCTGTAACTCAGTGTGGTTCTCTGTAGCTCAGTGTGGTTCTCTGTTACTCAGTGTGGTTCTCTGTAGCTCAGTGTGGTTCTCTGTTACTCAGTGTGGTCCTCTGTTACTCAGTGTGGTTCTCTGTAACTCAGTGTGGTTCTCTGTTACTCAGTGTGGTCCTCTGTTACTCAGTGTGGTCCTCTGTAGCTCAGTGTGGTCCTCTGTAACTCAGTGTGGTCCTCTGTAGCTCAGTGTGGTCCTCTGTTATTCAGTGTGGTCCTCTGTAGCTCAGTGTGGTCCTCTGTTACTCAGTGTGGTCCTCTGTTACTCAGTGTGGTCCTCTGTAGCTCAGTGTGGTCCTCTGTAACTCAGTGTGGTCCTCTGTAACTCAGTGTGGTCCTCTGTAACTCAGTGTGGTCCTCTGTAACTCAGTGTGTTCCTCTGTAACTCAGTGTAGCTTGTATGTGGTCCGCTGTAGCTCAGTGTGGTCCTCTGTAGCTCAGTGTGTTCCTCTGTAACTCAGTGTAGCTTGTATGTGGTCCGCTGTAGCTCAGTGTGGTCCTCTGTAACTCAGTGTAGCTTGTATGTGGTCCTCTGTAGCTCAGTGTGGTCCTCTGTAGCTCAGTGTGTTCCTCTGTAACTCAGTGTAGCTTGTATGTGGTCCGCTGTAGCTCAGTGTGGTCCTCTGTAACTCAGTGTAGCTTGTATGTGGTCCTCTGTAGCTCAGTGTGGTCCTCTGTAGCTCAGTGTGGTCCTCTGTAAGTCAGTGTGGTCCTCTGTTACTCAGTGTGGTCCTCTGTTACTCAGTGTGGTCCTCTGTTACTCATTGTGGTCCTCTGTAGCTCAGTGTGGGCCTCTGTAACTCAGTGTATCTTGTATGTGGTCCTCTGTAGCTCAGTGTGGGCCTCTGTAGCTCAGTGTGGTTCTCTGTTACTCATTGTGGTTCTCTGTTACTCATTGTGGTTCTCTGTTACTCAGTGTGGTCCTCTGTAGCTGAGTGTGGGCCTCTGTTACTCAGTGTGGTCCTCTGTAACTCAGTCTGGTCCTCTGTAGCTCAGTGTGGGCCTCTGTTACTCAGTGTGGTCCTCTGTAACTCAGTGTGGTTCTCTGTAACTCAGTGTGGTTCTCTGTTACTCAGTGTGATTCTCTGTTACTCAGTGTGGTCCTCTGTAACTCAGTGTGGTTCTCTGTTACTCAGTGTGGTCCTCTGTTACTCAGTGTGGTTCTCTGTTACTCAGTGTGGTCCTCTGTAGCTCATTGTGGTCCTCTGTAACTCAGTGTGGTTCTCTGTTACTCAGTGTGGTCCTCTGTAGCTCAGTGTGGTCCTCTGTAACTCAGTGTGGTTCTCTGTTACTCAGTGTGTTCCTCTGTTACTCAGTGTGGTCCTCTGTTACTCAGTGTGGTTCTCTGTTACTCAGTGTGGTTCTCTGTAACTCAGTGTGGTCCTCTGTAACTCAGTGTGGTTCTCTGTTACTCAGTGTGGTTGTCACACCCTGACCATAGTTTGCTTTGTATGTTTCTATGTTTTGGTTGGTCAGGGTGTGATCTGAGTGGGCATTCTATGTTGGATGTCTTGTTTGTCTATTTCTATGTCTGGCCTGATATGGTTCTCAATCAGAGGCAGGTGTTAGTCATTGTCTCTGATTGGGAACCATATTTAGTTAGCCTGGGTTTCACTGTGTGTTTGTGGGTGATTGTTCCTGTCTCTGTGTTTTGCACCAGATAGGACTGTTTTAGGTTTTCTACGTTTGTTGTTTTGTTAGTTTATTCATGTACAGTTTCTTTATTAAAGTACAATGAATAACAACCACGCTGCATTTTGGTCCGCCTCTCTTTCACCAGAAGAAAACCGTTACAGTGGTCCTCTGTAGTTCAGTTGGTAGAGAGATGAGCTTGCAGGTAACATTTACGCTTGACTGTAAGTGGCTTTGTATAAAAGTGTCTGCTAAATGTGGTGTAAATATTCAGTGTCTTCAGAACACATTCACATCTTTATACCTTTTCCACATTTTTGTGTTACAACCTGAATTTAAAATGTGTTTCATTTACATTTGTTACGTCACCGATCTACACACAATACCCCATATCGTTGAAGTGGAATTCTGTTTGAAGAAAATGTTCTACATTAATACAAAATGACAAGCTGAAATGTCTTGAGTCAATAAGCATTCCACCTCTTGGTTATGGCAAGCCCAAATACGTTCAGTAGTAAAACTGTGCTTAACAAATCCCATAATAAGTAGCATGGACTCATTCCGTGTTCAATAATAGTGGTTGACATGATTTTTTAATGACTACCCCATCTCTGTACCCCACACACCCCACACATCTCTGTACCCCATCTCTGTACCCCACACATACAATTATCTGTGAGGTCCTTCAATCGAGTAGTGAATTTCAAGAACAGATTCAACCACAAATAAACAAAGATACAGGCGTCCTTCCTAACTCAGTTGCCGGAGAGGAAGGAAACCACTCAGGGATTTTACCATGAGGCCAAAGGTGACGTCAAAACAGTTACAGAGGTTAATGGCTGTGATAGGACAAAACTCACAGCTGTAATAGTTGCCAAAGGTGAATCTAATTGACTCAGGGGTTGAATACTTATCTAATCAACATATATTGGTGTTTTATTTTTCATATATATTTTTTCAAATGTTAGAGTTTTTCTTCCACTTTGACATTACAGAGTATTTTATGTAGATCGTTGACACACAAAAAAAGACAATTTAATCAATTTCAATCCCTCTTTGTAACACAACAAACTGTGGGAAATGTCAAGGGGTGTGAACACTTTCTGAAGGCAATGTATGTTTATATTTGGTGTGTCCAGCTGGTATTCAGGGTTGATCACATTCAGTATCAGATATGAAGGGGGAAACATAAAGAGAGCTCACCCTCTCCTTCCCCAAGTGCTAAAATCACAATTGGTATAAGGGGCTCGATAAAGCTTGGTAAGCTACATTAAATATTGACAGAGTGATGGTATAAATGTATAATTTATGAGCTGAGGGAATTTATTTAATTTCCCTAAGCACCATTTTAGAAGATCAATGAGTCCAGTCCAAAACTGTTACAGGTGAGAAGTAAGTTTACAACAGACTTGATCCAGGGAGATTGGCTTTCTGTTGTTCTAGTATTGTATAAGTAGACCACTACATTCTGGTTATTGTTTGCACACACACACACACACACACACACACACACACACACCTGCTACCCTATAAATCTCGGTGCGCCTCTGAGACAGCGCCCATTGAGCGGATCGGCATCACGGTCTCACCTACACCTCTGCTCAGAGCCCCTCCCTCTCCCGGTCCACACCGATAAATGGGTTAATGCTGTCACCAGGAGAAGACAAATGAACCGAGCACACACAACAGGAGATCCCTTTCTCCCGAACTAACCCCTCTTCACTCGCCGTTGCTGCTTTATCGATTGAGAAGAAACATTCTCCTTCATTTGTTTTTTGAGATTCGGAAAATATTTGATCTGCAAGCTTTATTGAGACTGAGAAGCGGACTGGTATCACCGGCACTCCAGATCCGTGGGCGACTGGGCAGGGAGGTGTCTGTCGGTCTGTCTGCTGCAGGAGTGAATCATTGCGTCGGGGCTCGGAAGATTAGACACCCCGCTTATCACCACTCCAACTCCCGGAGGTCTCTGATGGTATTTGGAGATAGAGACGGATAAGTGAGCCAATTCAAATAGATTACAGCTAAGCTGATATCGTATGTGCACCTATCAAGTAGCCTGCCCTATAGGATTTTAAATGGGTTTTTAAAAAGGCACTACACGTCTCACTGGAGACTTGGATCAGTGACGTTTTGACGTTTGCCATATCAGGTGATCTTGAAGAGTGAAAAGAAAAGATTTGAAGATCATTACATTTTGGGGGGGATCCCAATCACTTCCAGAAAATAGCTGTGTGATATGAGTGTAAACAGAGTCGAGTCTGGGTGACCCCCCTAGCCTGATAAAAACGGATTGAATCTTAATTGACCGGATCAGCGTCTTAACAGGTAGGCACTTAACCGATCATTCAATTTAGTTGAGAGTGTTCGGTGATATGGGCTCTTGCCGTTGCCACTGATTAAAACATGTATGGGGTGTGAGTATGTGCCACCGTTAACGTGGATACCGTTTGGGTGACTCACGCGCGGTCACACCGTTACGCTTGCCGCCAGCCTGCTGCACCTGTTGTAATTGGTGCAAATGGGAAAGAAACGGGATGCGTAGTTTTCACCCGCAGGGGACATATCCAAATTATAGACTGTGTATGTGTCATTGGTAGAACGTCGACTACATCCGGCCGCTGTCATCGCATTCTACAACGGAACTGTTTTTCTTTGTTGAAGAATGAGATATCTTCATTAAGATTGTAATTTAGCTATGGGCTGAATTTAATTCTGCATAATTCAGCTCAATTTATTTTAAGGCTACCGAAAATGTCACCTAATAATTCAAATGAATCTAACGTTCATAGCCTACATGATAATGGTGTGTGTGTGTGTGTGTGTGTGTGTGTGTGTGTGTGTGTGTGTGTGTGTGTGTGTGTGTGTGTGTGTGTGTGAATAAGATAGTGAAAGAGAGAGAGAGACACCATTGCTTCTATTTATTGCAGCATGTGTTGCGTAGTATTCAGTGGGGAGCACCTGAATTGTTGTCCACTATCAGGTAAAAGCACAAGCTACAACTCCAGGCGTAGGCTAATTCACCACTGTGTGGTTTAACATTCTCACCTCTCCAGTCCATGTTTCTCTCTCTGATAAATTGGGGCAATATCGTGTCAGAAACCATAAACCGGTCATAAACCATCATGGCCAAATATGTCACCTGTCATGCGCACAATCATCACAAGACAGATGAACTGTGAGTATGATAATGGCTGGAGAGAGTGCGCGCGCGCATGTGTGTGTGCAGGGCCGGTTCCTGGCATAAGCGACATAAGTGAGGGGGGCCCCCACCCAGAATATATATATGTATTTTTTTAGGAACTCCATTGGGGTCTCAACTAACTGTTAGAATAGCAGAATACACAAGGTGCAATTTCCAAATGTGGTTGTGCATCAGCAGTTCTTCTCTTGTTATGTCAGTCACTGATAGTCACTCAATTAGCCATGCCATATAACCATTTTTAGATTGGTAAGTTAGTCTAGCCACTAGCCAGCTATCTAAACTTGTAGTAATCACGACTGAATACCGACAGGCTCGCAGGGCAGGTGCTCAGGGGCCCTGACTTCCAGAGGGCCCCCATTGATTTTGTTAATCACTCTCACTCAGATATCATTCATATGGCATAAGTCTTGGAAAAAGGTAAAGAACTGCAGGAAATGTGCTTTAAAAAGAAAATGATTTCCCTCTACCCCATGGCAAAATGGGTAGAATTGCCGTAAAACTGCACACATCTCTCTGGTGTGTGTGTGTTTGTGTGTGTGTGCGTGCGTGCGACACAACGATTGTAACGGATGGAGAAAATTCGCTATTTTCTTGTCACACTCAGGTCTCTTGGGTCGTCTTGGCAGGATGGCGCAAGTCATGGTAACAAAGGAAATGATTTTCGCGGGCTGCTCTCTCCATCGGACAGTCGGTGTGTTTAGTTGCTTGGACCGTAGTACAGTAGTAGCCAAGTGTAGTGTAGGACAAAGACACAGACACTGATTGTCCTTGTAGGACTATTAGGGTTCTCTGTGCTTCTTTCAAATCACACTGTCAGAAGACCAAGGGCACTCATACACGCTCCTGCTTAAATCCTGCTTTGTGTAACGGAGACGGTAACAGACCTTTTCCCGCCCGGAGGCACAGTCAGGCTGGTGATGATGGGACCGGAGAGATTCGGGCTCGTGGAGTTACCGCTGCGCCCGGTAGACGTCGCCGGTTCACCTCCCCGGGAGTTGGCGGGAGAGGATCCGCGCGCAACGGGTGACCATCACGGAATTGAGAGCCTGGCTCTAGCCTCGGTTGAGGTGCCGGTGAATGTAAACTGCAGTCCGTGGGGGTAAGAAACATCAACAAGCGGGCTATACTCACTGGTGCTGTGTGAAACCTAGGCTGCTGTACTAGTCCTGTCACTGCGCAAGGTGACTTTGGTTTTTGGCTACTCGGCTACTTCATCATGACCGCTGGTTTGACAACATGTCTACAATGACTGGGTGTCAGCATAGTGACAGTATAGAAATATATCACAATTTGCAGTAGCCTGTTATTCTTAATCAGGGTGTTTTCCAAAGAAAAACAACACGGGCTTTGATCCTGTTGTTATTTCCGGTGAACAGGTAGAGACCTAGTTCTGTAGGCCTATGTTCTGATAGTGATACAAAAAATTCAGCCAGGTCTTCTGCATTTTTACCGGAAGTAGTTGACAGTCACTAGATGGAACTCACTGTATCCACCACTGTTGTGTCTGAGAAGAACGTGAATGTTGTGTCTGGAGATATATATATATGGCTCTGTTTGAGCCTTATAGAGTTAGTTTCCACATGCGGATTTTGTGTTGGGTCATAATAACATAGACTACAGATAACATGATATTTTGGAAATGTGTTGAATAACAGGGCTGAGTATGCTGATAAAGGAGATGAAAGTTTATATTGTCAGTCCAGCTGTTTTGCCCTCCCTGCCTGTCCAGGTCAGCTGTTAAGAATTCAATTGCAGGTAAAGGGACCAGGGAAACAGGGGCAGACTGGGACAAGAATTTGGCCCTGGCATTTTATCCACACCACCCAACATCACTGTGCGAGCCGTCAACAAAATGAAGACGTTTTGAGTGAAGTGACAACGTAGAACATATAGTCACCCTTTTTTTTTTTGGGCTGTCTAACTGATGATAGAGTCGGACCCTGTCTCTAGGCTGATGCCGCGTTTGAAATGGAATGTGAGTTTGTATGACCTCAGCTCAGCCATTCAGAAAACCGGGCCTGCCCGTCTTGGGCCGGCTGTTGCCCACTGATCAGCCAAAAGCTCATCGTTATATATTAGTTTAACAGAAATTGCCCAAAAATCGTAACACTGAAATCTTAACAGGCCCACAGGCCACCTTTTTTATTGAAAAAAATATATTTTAAAGTATTTTTCCAGTATTATTGACAGGGATAGATGAACTGAGCAAGGAGATGAAGATGAACTGAGCAAGGAGGCAGACACACAGGCAGGCAGACAGACAGACAGACAGACAGACAGACAGACAGACAGACAGACAGACAGACAGACAGACAGACAGACAGACAGACAGACAGACAGGTCGGGACAGTATAGACAGACAGTACAGACAGACAGACAGACAGACAGGCCGGCAGGACAGGAAAGTACAGACAGACAGACAGTACAGACAGACAGGCAGACAGACAGACAGACAGACAGACAGGTCGGGACAGTATAGACAGACAGACAGACAGGTCGGGACAGTATAGACAGACAGACAGACAGACAGGCAGGCAGGACAGGGCAGACAGGCAGGCAGGCAGGCAGGCAGGCAGGCAGGCAGGACAGGACAGGAAAGTACAGACAGACAGGACAGTATAGACAGACAGACAGACAGACAGGACAGTATAGACAGACAGACAGGACAGTAGGAGGATAGTAGGAAGATAGGGAGAAGACCAAAGGGCCAGGATTCCATTCCATGCAGGCTGAGGACCGTATATGTACAGAGGGCGGTGGCCTTAACAACTCGACCAACCTCAGGCACAGGATATTTCTTGAGTATGATCACATTTATACAACATGTTTCCCACTGGACACAGGCATCAGTTCAACGTCTATTGATCACATTTATACAACATGTTTCCCACTGGACACAGGCATCAGTTCAACGTCTATTGATCACATTTAGACAACATGTTTCCCACTGGACACAGGTGTCAGTTCAACGTCTATTGATCACATTTAGACAACATGTTTGGATATTGGACTATCGTCAAATTATGTTAGATGTCCAGCAAGAGAAGACTTGACCAACCTGCAGGCTGCGTCAATGGTTATGTCACGGTGTGTAGGTGTATAATCAAAGATTTTTGTGTGTGTGTGTGTGTGTGTGTGTGTGTGTGTGTGTGTGTGTGTGTGTGTGTGTGTGTGTGTGTGTGTGTAATGGCGTGTGATAGATATTGTACCGACCTTGACCTCTCCTCCACCACTAATGCATCTTTGTCCACCGGGAACGACTAAGGTGTGAGCAACACATCTCTCTCCCTCCCCCCTCTCTTCTCTCCCTTCAATCTGTGTGGCTGCTCTGCCCCCTCTCTTCTCTCCCCAACCTCTTCTGTCTTTTTTTCTCTCCATCCTATGGGGCCTCTGCACTCACACACACACACACACACACACACACACACACACACACACACACACACACACACACACACACACACACACACACACACACACACAGAGAGAGACAGAGACACTCATCCTATCCTGACTGTCACTCTCCGCCCCTGTTCTAAACCTGTGTTGGCAGTCTGTATCCAGACAACAATTCTATAATACATGACACAGAGGTTTCCCGCTGCAGTCTCAACCTGTCACCTCACGTCTGAGTCTGTCTGATTCCAAGCAACAGAGTTAATGTGTCCTTCTTTTCATCCCACAGCTAATTCAGAGGTTATTTTAGCATATTTTTATTGCTCTAAGCAGAGACAAGAGATAGAGGGAGCGAGAGAGGGGGAAAGACAGATATAGAGACAGGGAGAGAGTGAGACAGAGAAAGAAAGAGAGAGAAACGGATAAAGATATATATAGAGACATGCAGACAGAGACAGATAGACAGATACAGAGAACATTGTTTAAGGTGGTTTGTGGGGGTTGTAGTTCACTGTGTGTAAGGTTATAGTTCACTGTGTTTGTGTGTGGCTCGTTAGAGGAATGTGGAACATCTAGTTGCTGTGGCGACCTGAGGGCCTTCTCAGTGCACCTGAGCAAGTGGGACAGGATTAGAACCAAGAGCAGATGGGCTAAGTACCTCCCCCATAGAACACACACACATTAACCTGCAGCCCTCACATAGACATATTCAAATGAAACATTTTAAACCTACAGTGCATTCGGAAAGGATTCAGACCCCTTGTCTTTTTACACATGTTGCTACATTACAGCCTTATTCTAAAATTGATTCAATTGATCAAGTTTGAAGGTAAGACCAAGATGCAGATGGTGTCAGAGTAACAATGTTTGTTACGGCAACAGGGCAGGCAAACGACAGGTCAAGGCAGGCAGGGGTCGATAACCAGAGTAGGGATAAAGAGCTGGGGCAAAGGGCTGTGAGACATGGGTTTAACTCGGGACACATGAAAGGTGGAGTGTATACAAAGGGTATGGGACAACAGAAGACGAACAGCAGTGGGACTAATAATTTTAGAGATGGGAAATGGGCCAATAAACCATGGGGAGAGTTTGCGCGATTCCACCCGGAGGGCAGATCCCAGATGGATAGCCATACCTCCTGCCCAAGACGATACCGGGAGCTGGGGTCTGATGGCGATCCGCTTGTTGTCGATACCTGGAGGTGGTCTTGAGGAGGGCCGACCGGGCTCTCCTCCAGGTACAACAACAGCGGCGGACAAACATCTGGGCAGAAGGTACGCCGACCTCTTCCTCCTGCTCGGGGAAGAGCGGGTGCTGATACCCCAGGGAACATTCAAAAGGCGATAGGCCTGTGGCAGAGCAGGGAAGGGTGTTGCGTGAGTATTCCACCCACACAAGCTGCTGGCCCCAGGTGGTGGGGTTGGCAAGACCAGGCAGCGCAGTGTTGTCTCAAGGTCCTGGTTGGCTCGCTCTGACTGGCCATTGGACTGGGGGTGGAACCCAGAGGACAGGTTGCCCGACAGCTCAATGAGGGTGCAGAACGCCTTCCAGAACTGGGACGAGAACTGGGACCCCGGTCGGAGACGTGCAGCACGGAAGACGTGCTGCACCATGAGCTGGGCCATCTCCTTGGCCAAGGGTAGTTTGGGGAGAGGAATGAAGTGGGTGGCCTTGGAAAACCGATCGACCACAGTCAGGATGGCAGTGTTGCCCTCAGACGGGGGGAGACCCGTGATGAAATACAGGGATATGTGGGACCAGGGACGGTAAGGGACAGGCAGAGGTTGCAGGAGGCCAGCCGGAGCTTGCCGATGTCTCTTGTTCTGAGCACACACTGTGCAAGCAACGATGAATGCAGAGACGTCAGGGACCATGGTGGGCCACCAAAAGTGTCGTCGCACAAAAGCTAGGGTCCGGTGGGAACACTGTGCCTCCCGGACCTGTTTCCCTATAACCCAGCTGAGTGCCGTTGCCAGGCACGAGGTGGGAAGGATGGTCTCCGGGGTAATAGCCGTGGGGCTATGGTCTCCCAGTCGATATGAGATGGAGAAGTTGATCCGTATGAACAGCAGGGCCCATCTAGCTTGCCTGAAGTTGAGTTGTTTGGTGGTTCAGAAATACTCCAGATTTTTGTGGTTGGTCCGTACGATGAACAGATGTTCTGCCCCTTCCAGCCAGTGCCTCCATTCCTCCAATGCCATCTTCACTGCGAGAAGCTCACGATTTCCCACATTGTTTTTTTTATCTCCGCTGTGTTGAGGCGATGGGAGAAGAAGATGTAGCTCCAGGTCCAGAGCAGAACGCTGGGACAGGACCGCCCCCACTCCTACATCCGACACATCGGCCTCCACCACGAACTGACGGGACGGGTCAGGATGAACCAGGATAGGAGCAGTGGTGAAGCGGTGTTTAAGGTCCTGGAACGCCCGGTCAGCGACAGAGGACCACGTGAACGGAACCTTGGGTGAAGTGAGTGCTGACAGGGTGCTGTAACCCCAGATGAAGCGGTGCCCATAAGTTGGCGAAACCCCAGGAAACGTTGCTGCTGCACACTGGACGAAGGCTGAGGCCAATTCACCACCGCTCTCACCTTCCCAGGATCCCTCTGGACACTCCCAGCGGAGATTATGTACCCCAGAAAGGGGATGGTGGCGCGATGGAACTCGCTCTTCTCTCTCTTCTCTGCCTTAACAAACAGCTGGTTATCTAGGAGGCATTGAAGAACCTTTCGGACGTGGAGAACCTGTTCTTGAGGGGAGCGGGAGAAGATGAGGATGTCATCAATGTAGACGAAGACGAACCGGTTCAACATGTTAAAGAGAACATCATTTACCAGAGCCTGGAACACAGTTGGGGTGTTGGTGAGGCCAAATGGCATGACCAAATACTTGTAGTGGCCGCTGGCCATGTTGAAGGCGGTCTTCCACTCAACCCCCTCCCTTGTCCGCACCAGATGGTAGGCATTCCATAGATCCAACTTGGAAAACACGGTGGCCTCTTGGAGTAGCTCAAAGGCAGAGGTGATGAGTGGTAGCGGGTAGCGGTTCTTCACCGTTATGCCGTTGAGTCCCCGGTAGTCAATGCACGGTCACAGGATCTTGTCCTTCTTCTCCACAAAGAAGAATCCTGCGCTGGAGGGAGAGGACAAAGGATGTATAAATCCTGCAGCTAGGGAGTCCTCAATGTAGGTGTACATAGCCTTGGTCTCCGTTCCCGACAGTGAGTACAGTCATCCCCGGTGGCGGAGTGGTGCTAGGGAAAAGGTCAATCCTGCAGTCATATGGTCGGTGCGGAAGCGAAGTGGCCCGGGCCTTGTTGAACACCTCCCGAAGGTCCTGGTTCTCCACAGTAATGGCGGAGAGGTCCGGGGCACCTTCCGACTCCCCAGGAAGATGTCCCGGGGCAGGTTGCGCTGACTTCAGACACTGGGTGTGGCAGAACAAACTCCAGCCCATGATGGCAACAGTAGACCAGTTTATGAGGGGATTGTGTCGCTTGAACCAGAAGAATCCCAATACCATGGGAATCTGAGGAGACTTGACGAGCAGGAATTGAATAGTCTCGCTGTGATTCCCTGACACCCGTAGGTTGAGGGGAGTGGTAATATGAGTGACCCGACCTAAAGAGTACACGTCAAGCACACTAACATCCATGGGAGTGGAGAAGGGCTGAGTGTGGATGTTCAGCTCGGGAAGCAGGGTAGCGTCCAAAAAACTCTCATCAGCCCCAGAGTCAATGAGGACCCAGAGAGATTTAGACAGCCTTCCCCACAGCAGAATGGCATAAACAGGGGTGCGAGCAGGGGAAGCAGGAAAGTTCTCCATATGGCCCACTAGAGTACTCGCTCCTACCAGTGAGGCTGGTCTCTTTAAAGGACAAGAGGACACAAAATGACCAAGAGTCCCGCAATACAGGCAACTCTTCATGTTGATCCTGTATTGCCGTTCCACTGGCGATAGCCCAGCTCTACCTAGTTGCAAAGGCTCAAGGAGCGGTGACTCAGCCGTCTTCGGCGACTCTCGGGGAAGATCGGGATTGTCGAGGACTTCTGGGATGACTCGGAGACAAGGTGGAATCCCTGGACGTGTGAGCAAAGTCGAATTTCCTCTCCCACTGTCGTTCCCTTAATCGCCCATCGATTTGGATGGTCAAAGCGATGAGGGAATAGAAATCCGAGATGCCGTGCAGGAACATATCGAACAGTGCTTCCTGGTTCCAAGCACTCTCCGCTGCCAACGTGTGGAAATCAACCGCATAGTCAGCCACACTGCAGGAGTCCTGCCACTGCATAGTCAGCCACACTGCAGGAGTCCTGCCACTGCAGAGTCTGCCACACTGCAGGAGTCCTGCCACTGCAGAGTCAGCCACACTGCAGGAGTCCTGCCACTGCAGAGTCAGCCACACTGCAGGAGTCCTGCCACTGCAGAGTCAGCCACACTGCAGGAGTCCTGCCACTGCAGAGTCAGCCACACTGCAGGAGTCCGGCCACTGCAGAGTCAGCCACACTGCAGGAGTCCGGCCAGAGCTGGATTAGTTTCCGGGAAGCTTCTCTCCCGGAGAACAGGGCGTAAAAAACCTTCTTCACCTCTCCCACGAACCCCTCCAGACTAACACATATGGCCGGCTGCTGTTCCCATACAGCAGTAATCCAGGTGAGAGCCCTCCCAGACATTAGCGTGATGAGATAGGCTATCTTGGAGCAATCTGAGGGGAAGGAGGAGGGCTGAAGCTCAAAAATGAGGGTACACTGAGCTAGAAACGCCCGACAGGTGCTCAACTCTCCATTGAAGCGTTCAGGAGGGAGATAAACGGGGCTCCCAATGGTGGCCCCATGGGAGGAGATGGCTTCGAGCAGCTGGCTCGGGTCTGCTGGGTCGGTCATGGCCAGTTCGTACTATCAGGTTTTAAGGTAAGAACCAGATGCAGACTGTGTCGGAGTAACAATGTTTATTATGGCAACAAGGCAGGCAAACGACAGGTCAAGGCAGGCAAGGGTCGGTAATGGTGGGGCAAAGGTACAGGATGGCAGGCAGGGTCAGGGGCAGGCAGAGTGGACAGGCAGGCGGGCTCAGAGACAATACAGGCAAGGGTCAAAACCAGGAGGGCGAGCGAAAAGAGAGACTGGGGAGAAGCAAGAGCTGAGACGAAAAACATTGGCTGACTTGACAAAAAAAGTTGAACTGGCAACAGAAAAATTGAGTCTTCTTGGGTATGACGCTTGGCACACCTGTATTTGGGGAGTTTCTCCCATTCCTCTCTGCAGATCTTCTCAAGCTCTGTCATGTTGGATGGGAAGCGTTGCTCCATAGCTATTTTCAGGTCTCTCCAGAGATGTTCAATCGGCTTCAGAGACTTGTCCCGAAGCCACTCCTGCGTTGTCTTGGCTGTGTGCTTAAGGTCATTGTCCTGTTGGAAGGTGAACCTTCGCCCCAATCTGAGGTCCTGAGCGCTCTGGAGCAGGTTTTCATCAAGGATCACTCTGTACTTTGCTCCGTTCATCTTTGCCTCCATCCTGACTAGTCTCCCAGTCCCTGCAGCTGAAAAACATCCCCACAGCATGATGCTGCCACCACCAGGGATGGTGCCAGGTTTCCTCCAGACATGATACTTGGCATTCAGGCCAAAGAGTTCAATCTTGGTTTCATCAGTCCAGAGAATCTTGTTTCCAAACTTCTTCCATTTAAGAACGATGGAGGCCACTGTGTTCTTGGGGACCTTCAATGCAGCAGAATGATGGAGGCCACTGTGCTCTTGGGGACCTTCAATGCAGCAGAATAATGGAGGCCACTGTGTTCTTGGGGACCGTCAATGCAGCAGAATGATGGAGGCCACTGTGCTCTTGGGGACCTTCAATGCAGCAGAATGATGGAGGCCACTGTGCTCTTGGGGACCTTCAATGCAGCAGAATGATGGAGGCCACTGTGCTCTTGGGGACCGTCAATGCAGCAGAATGATGGAGGCCACTGTGCTCTTGGGGACCTTCAATGCAGCAGAATGATGGAGGCCACTGTGCTCTTGGGGACCTTCAATGCAGCAGAATGATGGAGGCCACTGTGCTCTTGGGGACCTTCAATGCAGCAGAATGATGGAGGCCACTGTGATCTTGGGGACCTTCAATGCAGCAGAATGATGGAGGCCACTGTGCTCTTGGGGACCTTCAATGCAGCAGAATGATGGAGGCCACTGTGCTCTTGGGGACCTTCAATGCTGCAGAATGATGGAGGCCACTGTGTTCTTGGGGATCTTCAATGCAGCAGAATGATGGAGGCCACTGTGCTCTTGGGGACCTTCAATGCAGCAGAATGATGGAGGCCACTGTGCTCTTGGGGACCTTCAATGCAGCAGAATGATGGAGGCCACTGTGCCCTTGGGGACCTTCAATGCAGCAGAATGATGGAGGCCACTGTGCTCTTGGGGACCTTCAATGCTGCAGAATGATGGAGGCCACTGTGTTCTTGGGGACCTTCAATGCAGCAGAATGATGGAGGCCACTGTGCTCTTGGGGACCTTCAATGCAGCAGAATGATGGAGGCCACTGTGCTCTTGGGGACCTTCAATGCAGCAGAATGATGGAGGCCACTGTGCTCTTGGGGACCTTCAATGCAGTAGAATGATGGAGGCCACTGTGCTCTTGTGGACCTTCAATGCAGCAGAATGATGGAGGCCACTGTGCTCTTGGGGACCTTCAATGCAGCAGAATGATGGAGGCCACTGTGCTCTTGGGGACCTTCAATGCAGCAGAATGATGGAGGCCACTGTGCTCTTGGGGACCTTCAATGCAGCAGAATGATGGAGGCCACTGTGCTCTTGGGGACCTTCAATGCAGCAGAATGATGGAGGCCACTGTGCTCTTGGGGACCTTCAATGCAGCAGAATGATGGAGGCCACTGTGCTCATCGGGACCTTCAATGCAGCAGAATGATGGAGGCCACTGTGATCTTGGGGACCTTCAATGCAGCAGAAGGATGGAGGCCACTGTGATCTTGGGGACCTTCAATGCAGCAGAATGATGGAGGCCACTGTGCTCTTGGGGACCTTCAATGCTGCAGAATGATGGAGGCCACTGTGCTCTTGGGGACCTTCAATGCAGCAGAATGATGGAGGCCACTGTGCTCTTGGGGACCTTCAATGCAGCAGAATGATGGAGGCCACTGTGCTCTTGGGGACCTTCAATGCAGTAGAATGATGGAGGCCACTGTGCTCTTGTGGACCTTCAATGCAGCAGAATGATGGAGGCCACTGTGCTCTTGGGGACCTTCAATGCAGCAGAATGATGGAGGCCACTGTGCTCTTGGGGACCTTCAATGCAGCAGAATGATGGAGGCCACTGTGCTCTTGGGGACCTTCAATGCAGCAGAACGATGGAGGCCACTGTGTTCTTGGGGACCTTCAATGCAGCAGAATGATGGAGGCCACTGTGCTCTTGGGGACCTTCAATGCAGCAGAATGATGGAGGCCACTGTGCTCTTGGGGACCTTCAATGCAGCAGAATGATGGAGGCCACTGTGCTCTTGGGGACATTCAATGCAGCAGAATGATGGAGGCCACTGTGCTCTTGGGGACCTTCAATGCTGCAGAATGATGGAGTCCACTGTGTTCTTGGGGACCTTCAATGCAGCAGAATGATGGAGGCCACTGTGCTCTTGGGGACCTTCAATGCAGCAGAATGATGGAGGCCACTGTGCTCTTGGGGACCTTCAATGCAGCAGAATGATGGAGGCCACTGTGCTCTTGGGGACCTTCAATGCAGCAGAATGATGGAGGCCACTGTGCTCTTGGGGACCTTCAATGCAGCAGAATGATGGAGGCCACTGTGCTCTTGGGGACCTTCAATGCAGCAGAATGATGGAGGCCACTGTGTTCTTGGGGACCGTCAATGCAGCAGAATGATGGAGGCCACTGTGTTCTTGGGGACCGTAACTGCAGCAGAATGATGGAGGCCACTGTGCTCTTGGGGACCTTCAATGCAGCAGAACGATGGAGGCCACTGTGCTCTTGGGGACCTTCAATGCAGCAGAATGATGGAGGCCACTGTGCTCTTGAGGACCTTCAATGCAGCAGAATGATGGAGGCCACTGTGCTCTTGGGGACATTCAATGCTGCAGAATGATGGAGTCCACTGTGTTCTTGGGGACCTTCAATGCAGCAGAATGATGGAGGCCACTGTGCTCTTGGGGACCTTCAATGCAGCAGAATGATGGAGGCCACTGTGCTCTTGGGGACCTTCAATGCAGCAGAATGATGGAGGCCACTGTGCTCTTGGGGACCTTCAATGCAGCAGAATGATGGAGGCCACTGTGCTCTTGGGGACCTTCAATGCAGCAGAATGATGGAGGCCACTGTGCTCTTGGGGACCTTCAATGCAGCAGAATGATGGAGGCCACTGTGCTCATCGGGACCTTCAATGCAGCAGAATGATGGAGGCCACTGTGATCTTGGGGACCTTCAATGCAGCAGAATGATGGAGGCCACTGTGATCTTGGGGACCTTCAATGCAGCAGAATGATGGAGGCCACTGTGCTCTTGGGGACCTTCAATGCAGCAGAATGATGGAGGCCACTGTGCTCTTGGGGACCTTCAATGCAGCAGAATGATGGAGGCCACTGTGCTCTTGGGGACCTTCAATGCTGCAGAATGATGGAGGCCACTGTGTTCTTGGGGACCTTCAATGCAGCAGAATGATGGAGGCCACTGTGCTCTTGGGGACCTTCAATGCAGCAGAATGATGGAGGCCACTGTGCTCTTGGGGACCTTCAATGCAGCAGAATGATGGAGGCCACTGTGCTCTTGGGGACCTTCAATGCAGCAGAATGATGGAGGCCACTGTGCTCTTGGGGACCTTCAATGCAGCAGAATGATGGAGACCACTGTGCTCTTGGGGACCTTCAATGCAGCAGAATGATGGAGGCCACTGTGCTCTTGGGGACCTTCAATGCAGCAGAATGATGGAGGCCACTGTGCTCTTGGGGACCTTCAATGCAGCAGAACGATGGAGGCCACTGTGTTCTTGGGGACCTTCAATGCAGCAGAACGATGGAGGCCACTGTGCTCTTGGGGACCTTCAATGCAGCAGAATGATGGAGGCCACTGTGCTCTTGGGGACCTTCAATGCAGCAGAATGATGGAGGCCACTGTGCTCTTGGGGACCTTCAATAGAGCAGAATGATGGAGGCCACTGTGTTCTTGGGGACCTTCAATGCAGCAGAATGATGGAGGCCACTGTGCTCTTGGGGACCTTCAATGCAGCAGAATGATGGAGGCCACTGTGCTCTTGGGGACCTTCAATGCAGCAGAATGATGGAGGCCACTGTGCTCTTGGGGACCTTCAATGCAGCAGAATGATGGAGGCCACTGTGCTCTTGGGGACCATCAATGCTGCAGAATGATGGAGGCCACTGTGTTCTTGGGGACCTTCAATGCAGCAGAATGATGGAGGCCACTGTGCTCTTGGGGACCTTCAATGCAGCAGAATGATGGAGGCCACTGTGCTCTTGTGGACATTCAATGCAGCAGAATGATGGAGGCCACTGTGCTCTTGGGGACCTTCAATGCTGCAGAATGATGGAGTCCACTGTGTTCTTGGGGACCTTCAATGCAGCAGAATGATGGAGGCCACTGTGCTCTTGGGGACCTTCAATGCAGCAGAATGATGGAGGCCACTGTGCTCTTGGGGACCTTCAATGCAGCAGAATGATGGAGGCCACTGTGCTCTTGGGGACCTTCAATGCAGCAGAATGATGGAGGCCACTGTGCTCTTGGGGACCTTCAATGCAGCAGAATGATGGAGGCCACTGTGCTCTTGGGGACCTTCAATGCAGCAGAATGATGGAGGCCACTGTCCTCTTGGGGACCTTCAATGCAGCCGAATGATGGAGGCCACTGTGCTCTTGGGGACCTTCAATGCAGCAGAATGATGGAGGCCACTGTGCTCTTGGGGACATTCAATGCAGCAGAATGATGGAGGCCACTGTGCTCTTGGGGACCTTCAATGCAGCAGAATGATGGAGGCCACTGTGTTCTTGGGGACCTTCAATGCAGCAGAATGATGGAGGCCACTGTGCTCTTGGGGACCTTCAATGCAGCAGAATGATGGAGGCCACTGTGCTCTTGGGGACCTTCAATGCAGCAGAATGATGGAGGCCACTGTGCTCTTGGGGACCTTCAATGCAGCAGAATGATGGAGGCCACTGTGCTCTTGGGGACCTTCAATGCAGCAGAATGATGGAGGCCACTGTGCTCTTGGGGACCTTCAATGCAGCAGAATGATGGAGGCCACTGTGCTCTTGGGGACCTTCAATGCAGCAGAATGATGGAGGCCACTGTGTTCTTGGGGACCGTCAATGCAGCAGAATGATGGAGGCCACTGTGTTCTTGGGGACCGTCACTGCAGCAGAATGATGGAGGCCACTGTGCTCTTGGGGACCTTCAATGCAGCAGAACGATAGAGGCCACTGTGCTCTTGGGGACCTTCAATGCAGCAGAATGATGGAGGCCACTGTGCTCTTGGGGATCTTCAATGCAGCAGAATGATGGAGGCCACTGTGCTCTTGGGGACCTTCAATGCAGCAGAATGATGGAGGCCACTGTGCTCTTGGGGACATTCAATGCTGCAGAATGATGGAGTCCACTGTGTTCTTGGGGACCTTCAATGCAGCAGAATGATGGAGGCCACTGTGCTCTTGGGGACCTTCAATGCAGCAGAATGATGGAGGCCACTTTGCTCTTGGGGACCTTCAATGCAGCAGAATGATGGAGGCCACTGTGCTCTTGGGGACCTTCAATGCAGCAGAATGATGGAGGCCACTGTGCTCTTGGGGACCTTCAATGCAGCAGAATGATGGAGGCCACTGTGCTCTTGGGGACCTTCAATGCAGCAGAATGATGGAGGCCACTGTGCTCTTGGGGACCTTCAATGCAGCAGAATGATGGAGGCCACTGTGCTCTTGGGGACCTTCAATGCAGCAGAATGATGGAGGCCACTGTGCTCTTGGGGACCTTCAATGCAGCAGAATGATGGAGGCCACTGTGCTCTTGGGGACCTTCAATGCAGCAGAATGATGGAGGCCACTGTGCTCTTGGGGACCTTCAATGCAGCAGAATGATGGAGGCCACTGTGCTCTTGGGGACCTTCAATGCAGCAGAATGATGGAGGCCACTGTGCTCTTGGGGACCTTCAATGCAGCAGAATGATGGAGGCCACTGTGCTCTTGGGGACCTTCAATGCAGCAGAATGATGGAGGCCACTGTGCTCTTGGGGACCTTCAATGCAGCAGAATGATGGAGGCCACTGTGCTCTTGGGGACCTTCAATGCAGCAGAATGATGGAGGCCACTGTGCTCTTGGGGACCTTCAATGCAGCAGAATGATGGAGGCCACTGTGCTCTTGGGGACCTTCAATGCAGCAGAATGATGGAGGCCACTGTGCTCTTGGGGACCTTCAATGCAGCAGAATGATGGAGGCCACTGTGCTCTTGGGGACCTTCAATGCAGCAGAATGATGGAGGCCACTGTGCTCTTGGGGACCTTCAATGCAGCAGAACGATGGAGGCCACTGTGTTCTTGGGGACCTTCAATGCAGCAGAACGATGGAGGCCACTGTGTTCTTGGGGACCTTCAATGCAGCAGAACGATGGAGGCCACTGTGCTCTTGGGGACCTTCAATGCAGCAGAATGATGGAGGCCACTGTGCTCTTGGGGACATTCAATGCAGCAGAATGATGGAGGCCACTGTGCTCTTGGGGACCTTCAATGCTGCAGAATGATGGAGTCCACTGTGTTCTTGGGGACCTTCAATGCAGCAGAATGATGGAGGCCACTGTGCTCTTGGGGACCTTCAATGCAGCAGAATGATGGAGGCCACTGTGCTCTTGGGGACCTTCAATGCAGCAGAATGATGGAGGCCACTGTGCTCTTGGGGACCTTCAATGCAGCAGAATGATGGAGGCCACTGTGCTCTTGGGGACCTTCAATGCAGCAGAATGATGGAGGCCACTGTGCTCTTGGGGACCTTCAATGCAGCAGAATGATGGAGGCCACTGTGCTCTTGGGGACCTTCAATGCAGCAGAATGATGGAGGCCACTGTGCTCTTGGGGACCTTCAATGCAGCAGAATGATGGAGGCCACTGTGCTCTTGGGGACCTTCAATGCAGCAGAATGATGGAGGCCACTGTGTTCTTGGGGACCTTCAATGCAGCAGAATGATGGAGGCCACTGTGCTCTTGGGGACCTTCAATGCAGCAGAATGATGGAGGCCACTGTGCTCTTGGGGACCTTCAATGCAGCAGAATGATGGAGGCCACTGTGCTCTTGGGGACCTTCAATGCTGCAGAATGATGGAGGCCACTGTGTTCTTGGGGACCTTCAATGCAGCAGAATGATGGAGGCCACTGTGCTCTTGGGGACCTTCAATGCAGCAGAATGATGGAGGCCACTGTGCTCTTGGGGACCTTCAATGCAGCAGAATGATGGAGGCCACTGTGCTCTTGGGGACCTTCAATGCAGCAGAATGATGGAGGCCACTGTGCTCTTGGGGACCTTCAATGCAGCAGAATGATGGAGGCCACTGTGCTCTTGGGGACCTTCAATGCAGCAGAATGATGGAGGCCACTGTGCTCTTGGGGACCTTCAATGCAGCAGAATGATGGAGGCCACTGTGCTCTTGGGGGACCTTAAATGCAGCAGAATGATGGAGGCCACTGTGCTCTTGGGGACCTTCAATGCAGCAGAATGATGGAGGCCACTGTGCTCTTGGGGACCTTCAATGCTGCAGAATGATGGAGGCCACTGTGTTCTTGGGGACCTTCAATGCAGCAGAATGATGGAGGCCACTGTACCCTTGGGGACCTTCAATGCAGCAGAATGATGGAGGCCACTGTGCTCTTGGGGACCTTCAATGCAGCAGAATGATGGAGGCCACTGTGCTCTTGGGGACCTTCAATGCAGCAGAATGATGGAGGCCACTGTGCTCTTGGGGACCTTCAATGCTGCAGAATGATGGAGGCCACTGTGTTCTTGGGGACCTTCAATGCAGCAGAATGATGGAGGCCACTGTGCTCTTGGGGACCTTCAATGCAGCAGAATGATGGAGGCCACTGTGCTCTTGGGGACCTTCAATGCAGCAGAATGATGGAGGCCACTGTGCTCTTGGGGACCTTCAATGCAGCAGAATGATGGAGGCCACTGTGCTCTTGGGGACCTTCAATGCAGCAGAAGGATGGAGGCCACTGTGTTCTTGGGGACCTTCAATGCAGCAGAACGATGGAGGCCACTGTGCTCTTGGGGACCTTCAATGCAGCAGAACGATGGAGGCCACTGTGCTCTTGGGGACCTTCAATGCAGCAGAATGATGGAGGCCACTGTGCTCTTGGGGACCTTCAATGCAGCAGAATGATGGAGGCCACTGTGCTCTTGGGGACCTTCAATGCTGCAGAATGATGGAGGCCACTGTGTTCTTGGGGACCTTCAATGCAGCAGAATGATGGAGGCCACTGTGCTCTTGGGGACCTTCAATGCAGCAGAACGATGGAGGCCACTGTGCTCTTGGGGACCTTCAATGCAGCAGAATGATGGAGGCCACTGTGCTCTTGGGGACCTTCAATGCAGCAGAATGATGGAGGCCACTGTGCTCTTGGGGACCTTCAATGCTGCAGAATGATGGAGGCCACTGTGTTCTTGGGGACCTTCAATGCAGCAGAATGATGGAGGCCACTGTGCTCTTGGGGACCTTCAATGCAGCAGAATGATGGAGGCCACTGTGCTCTTGGGGACCTTCAATGCAGCAGAATGATGGAGGCCACTGTGCTCTTGGGGACCTTCAATGCAGCAGAATGATGGAGGCCACTGTGCTCTTGGGGACCTTCAATGCAGTAGAATGATGGAGGCCACTGTGCTCTTGGGGACCTTCAATGCAGCAGAACGATGGAGGCCACTGTGTTCTTGGGGACCTTCAATTCAGCAGAACGATGGAGGCCACTGTGCTCTTGGGGACCTTCAATGCAGCAGAATGATGGAGGCCACTGTGCTCTTGGGGACCTTCAATGCAGCAGAATGATGGAGGCCACTGTGCTCTTGGGGACCTTCAATGCAGCAGAATGATGGAGGCCACTGTGCTCTTGGGGACCTTCAATGCTGCAGAATGATGGAGTCCACTGTGTTCTTGGGGACCTTCAATGCAGCAGAATGATGGAGGCCACTGTGCTCTTGGGGACCTTCAATGCAGCAGAATGATGGAGGCCACTGTGCTCTTGGGGACCTTCAATGCAGCAGAATGATGGAGGCCACTGTGCTCTTGGGGACCTTCAATGCAGCAGAATGATGGAGGCCACTGTGCTCTTGGGGACCTTCAATGCAGCAGAATGATGGAGGCCACTGTGCTCTTGGGGACCTTCAATGCAGCAGAATGATGGAGGCCACTGTGCTCTTGGGGACCTTCAATGCAGCAGAATGATGGAGGCCACTGTGCTCTTGGGGACCTTCAATGCAGCAGAATGATGGAGGCCACTGTGCTCTTGGGGACCTTCAATGCAGCAGAACGATGGAGGCCACTGTGTTCTTGGGGACCTTCAATGCAGCAGAACGATGGAGGCCACTGTGCTCTTGGGGACCTTCAATGCAGCAGAACGATGGAGGCCACTGTGCTCTTGGGGACCTTCAATGCAGCAGAATGATGGAGGCCACTGTGCTCTTGGGGACCTTCAATGCAGCAGAATGATGGAGGCCACTGTGCTCTTGGGGACCTTCAATGCTGCAGAATGATGGAGGCCACTGTGTTCTTGGGGACCTTCAATGCAGCAGAATGATGGAGGCCACTGTGCTCTTGGGGACCTTCAATGCAGCAGAATGATGGAGGCCACTGTGCTCTTGGGGACCTTCAATGCAGCAGAATGATGGAGGCCACTGTGCTCTTGGGGACCTTCAATGCAGCAGAATGATGGAGGCCACTGTGCTCTTGGGGACCTTCAATGCAGTAGAATGATGGAGGCCACTGTGCTCTTGGGGACCTTCAATGCAGCAGAACGATGGAGGCCACTGTGTTCTTGGGGACCTTCAATTCAGCAGAACGATGGAGGCCACTGTGCTCTTGGGGACCTTCAATGCAGCAGAATGATGGAGGCCACTGTGCTCTTGGGGACCTTCAATGCAGCAGAATGATGGAGGCCACTGTGCTCTTGGGGACCTTCAATGCAGCAGAATGATGGAGGCCACTGTGCTCTTGGGGACCTTCAATGCTGCAGAATGATGGAGTCCACTGTGTTCTTGGGGACCTTCAATGCAGCAGAATGATGGAGGCCACTGTGCTCTTGGGGACCTTCAATGCAGCAGAACGATGGAGGCCACTGTGTTCTTGGGGACCTTCAATGCAGCAGAACGATGGAGGCCACTGTGCTCTTGGGGACCTTCAATGCAGCAGAACGATGGAGGCCACTGTGCTCTTGGGGACCTTCAATGCAGCAGAATGATGGAGGCCACTGTGCTCTTGGGGACCTTCAATGCAGCAGAATGATGGAGGCCACTGTGCTCTTGGGGACCTTCAATGCTGCAGAATGATGGAGGCCACTGTGTTCTTGGGGACCTTCAATGCAGCAGAATGATGGAGGCCACTGTGCTCTTGGGGACCTTCAATGCAGCAGAATGATGGAGGCCACTGTGCTCTTGGGGACCTTCAATGCAGCAGAATGATGGAGGCCACTGTGCTCTTGGGGACCTTCAATGCAGCAGAATGATGGAGGCCACTGTGCTCTTGGGGACCTTCAATGCAGTAGAATGATGGAGGCCACTGTGCTCTTGGGGACCTTCAATGCAGCAGAACGATGGAGGCCACTGTGTTCTTGGGGACCTTCAATTCAGCAGAACGATGGAGGCCACTGTGCTCTTGGGGACCTTCAATGCAGCAGAATGATGGAGGCCACTGTGCTCTTGGGGACCTTCAATGCAGCAGAATGATGGAGGCCACTGTGCTCTTGGGGACCTTCAATGCAGCAGAATGATGGAGGCCACTGTGCTCTTGGGGACCTTCAATGCTGCAGAATGATGGAGTCCACTGTGTTCTTGGGGACCTTCAATGCAGCAGAATGATGGAGGCCACTGTGCTCTTGGGGACCTTCAATGCAGCAGAATGATGGAGGCCACTGTGCTCTTGGGGACCTTCAATGCAGCAGAATGATGGAGGCCACTGTGCTCTTTGGGACCTTCAATGCAGCAGAATGTTGGAGGCCACTGTGCTCTTGGGGACCTTCAATGCAGCAGAACGATGGAGGCCACTGTGCTCTTGGGGACCTTCAATGCAGCAGAACGATGGAGGCCACTGTGCTCTTGGGGACCTTCAATGCAGCAGAACGATGGAGGCCACTGTGCTCTTGGGGACCTTCAATGCAGCAGAACGATGGAGGCCACTGTGCTCTTGGGGACCTTCAATGCAGCAGAATGATGGAGGCCACTGTGCTCTTGGGGACCTTCAATGCAGTAGAACGATGGAGGCCACTGTGCTCTTGGGGACCTTCAATGCAGCAGAATGATGGAGGCCACTGTGCTCTTGGGGACCTTCAATGCAGCAGAATGATGGAGGCCACTGTGTTCTTGGGGACCTTCAATGCAGCAGAATGATTGAGGCCACTGTGCTCTTGGGGACCTTCAATGCGGCAGAATGATGGAGGCCACTGTGCTCTTGGGGACCTTCAATGCAGCAGAATGATGGAGGCCACTGTGCTCTTGGGGACCTTCAATGCAGCAGAATGATGGAGGCCACTGTGCTCTTGGGGACCTTCAATGCAGCAGAATGATGGAGGCCACTGTGCTCTTGGGGACCTTCAATGCTGCAGAATGATGGAGGCCACTGTGCTCTTGGGGACCTTCAATGCTGCAGAATGATGGAGGCCACTGTGCTCTTGGGGACCTTCAATGCAGCAGAATGATGGAGGCCACTGTGTTCTTGGGGACCTTCAATGCAGCAGAATGATGGAGGCCACTGTGCTCTTGGGGACCTTCAATGCAGCAGAATGATGGAGGCCACTGTGCTCTTGGGGACCTTCAATGCAGCAGAATGATGGAGGCCACTGTGCTCTTGGGGACCTTCAATGCAGCAGAATGATGGAGGCCACTGTGTTTTTGGGGACCTTCAATGCAGCAGAATGATGGAGGCTACTGTGTTCTTGGGGACCTTCAATGCAGCAGAATGATGGAGACCACTGTGCTCTTGGAGACCTTCAATGCAGCAGAATGATGGAGGCCACTGTGTTCTTGGGGACCTTCAATGCAGCAGAATGATGGAGGCCACTGTGCTCTTGGGGACCTTCAATGCGGCAGAATGATGGAGGCCACTGTGCTCTTGGGGACCTTCAATGCAGCAGAATGATGGAGGCCACTGTGCTCTTGGGGACCTTCAATGCAGCAGAATGATGGAGGCCACTGTGCTCTTGGGGACCTTCAATGCGGCAGAATTTTTTTGGCACCCTTCCCCAGATCTGTGCCTCGACACAATCCTGTCTCAGAGCTCTACGGACAATTCCTTTGACCTGATAGCCTGGTTTTTGCTCTAAAATGCACTGTCAACTGTGGGACCTTATATAGACAGGTGTGTGCCTTTCCAAATCATGTCCAATCAATTGAATTTACCACAGGTGGACTCCAATGAAAACAGGATGCACCTGAGCTCAATTTCGAGTCTCATAGCAAATGGTCTGAATACTTATGTAAATTAGGTGTTTCAGTTTTTTATTTTAAATACATTTGGAAAAATCTATGACAGCCTGTGTTGGCTTTTATATTGTGGGGTATTGTGTGTAGATTGCTGAGAAAAAAACAACATTTTATCCATTTTAGAATAAGGCTGTAACGTAACAAACCCGGAAAAAGTCAAGGGGTCTGAATACTTTCCAAAGGCACTGTATGTCCTCTGTTTAGGTCATCAAAGCATACCTCTACATTTCCCAGTTCTCTTACCCTTTACCCTGCATATGTTTCTCCTCTCCTCTTCTGTCCTTTCATCCTCTGCTTTTATACAGGGGATTCAAAGTCCACAGAGGAGTCTTTTCATTGTGTGGAGAGGAGAGGTAAGCAGAGGGGGGGAAAGGGAAGAGAAGAAAGTGTGTAGACTGGCCTTCCTCTCAATCTCTCCCAGCAGTAAAGAGACATGTCTCTCTGTCTCTTTGTGCAACAGGCCTGTAGATATCTGTCATAGTACCGTGTATAAAAACACTCCTCTTTCTCCATCTTCTGCTCCCTTTCATGGATCTTTGTCTGCCAGTCTCCCCCTTTCTCTGTCTTTATCTCTCTCTCTTTCTCTCTGCGGTTGATAACTCTCTTTGTCATGACGTGAGCATCGGTGCATCTGTCAGTTGGTGGGGTCGCTCAGTGAGCCACTCTGTCCCTGTGGACAGAGTGGAGGGATGGGAACAAGTCAGACACATTGACAGGAGGGTTAGAATAAATGATGGAGGGAGAGAGAGTGAGAGAAAGGGATGAAATAAAGGGGGGGGGGGTAATATAATATAATAATATACGTGCGTGGTTAATGAGGTGATGGGAGCAAGGTGGAATGGAGGGAGGGAGGGAGGGAGGGAGGGAGGGAGGGAGGGAGGGAGGGAGGGAGGGAGGGAGGGAGGGATAGCAGGGTTAGATTAAGTGATGGAGAGTGACAGGACTTTATTCAGGTTTTTATCTCTATGGGCCAGGTGCCTGAGACCGAAACTGAGGGAGGAGGAGGGAAGGAGGAGATGAATGGAGGGAAGGGAAGGAGGAGATGAGTGGAGGGAAGGAGGAGATGAGTGAAGGGAAGGGGAGGAGGAAGGGAAGGGAGATGAGTGGAGGGAAGGGAAGGAGGAGATGAGTGAAGGGAAGGGGAGGAGGAAGGGAAGGGATATGAGTGGAGGGAAGGGAAGGAGGAGATGAGTGGAGGGAAGGGAGATGAGTGAAGAGAAGGGGAGGAGGAATGGAAGGGAAGGGAGATGAGTGGAGGGAAGGGAAGGAGGAGATGAGTGGAGGGAAGGGAGATGAGTGGAGGGAAGGGAAGGAGGAGATGAGTGGAGGGAAGGAGGAGATGAGTGAAGGGAAGGGGAGGAGGAAGGGAGATGAGTGGAGGGAAGGGAAGGAGGAGATGAGTGGAGGGAAGGAGGAGATGAGTGGAGGGAAGGAGGAGATGAGTGAAGAGAAGGGGAGGAGGAAGGGAGATGAGTGGAGGGAAGGGAAGGAGGAGATGAGTGAAGGGAAGGGGAGGAGGAAGGGAGAGGAGTGGAGGGAATGGGAGGAGGAAGGGAGAGGATTGGAGGGAAGGGAATGGGAGGAGGAAGGGAGAGGAGTGGAGGGAATGGGAGAAGGAAGGGAAGGGAGATGAGTGGAGGGAAGGGAGATGAGTGGAGGGAAGGAGGAGATGAGTGGAGGGAAGGGAAGGGGAGGAGGAGGTAAGTGGAGGGAAGGGAAGGAGGAGATGAGTGGAGGGAATGGGAGGAGGAAGGGAGAGGAGTGGAGTGGAGGGAAGGGAATGGGAGGAGGAAGGGAGAGGAGTGGAGGGAATGGGAGGAGGGAGAGGAGTGGAGGGAATGGGAGGAGGAAGGGAAATGCGGACAAGTAGGCAGGGAGAGAGGGAGACTTGGGAGCAAGGGAGGAAGAGGTAAGGATTAGAGGGGAGGAGGGAGAGAAAGATGGAGGATGTACACTCTCCTTCACACACTTATTTTTGCACACAGACCCTCAGCATTCAAACTATATGTGTGATCTTTGCAGAGAGAAGATGCCGTTCCACCACGTCAGGTCTACTCTGCTCTACACTGGAAGTCTCCTGAGCCGGACACTGTCTGAAGGGAGCGAAACCTTCCAACTCACCAGCATCTCCACAGAGGAGCTAGGAGGTCAGTGTGTGTGCATGTGTGTGTGTGTGCATGCTTGCGTGTTTATGTGTATGTATGTGTGGTACTGCGTGTGTTGCCAATTTATTAAAATAAAAAACAGAAATACCTTATTTACATAAGTATTCAGACCCTTCGAAATTGAGTCCACCTGGGGTAATTTAAATTGATTGGACATGATTATGAAAGGCACACGCCTGTCTATATAAGGTCTAATAGTTGACAGTACATCTTAGAGCAAAAACCAAGCCATGAGGTCGAAGGAAATGTGCACCTGTACTGACCTCGCCTACTGGATGATAGCGTGGTGAACAGGCCGGGGCTCAGGTGGTTATCAAATATTTATATATTTCTTAATTCCATTCTTTTACCTTTTAGATTTGTGTTTATTGTTGTGAATCGTTTTTAGATATTGCTGCACTGTTGGGGCTAAGAACATGAGCATTTCGCTACACCCGCAATAACATCTGCTAAATACTGTATGTGTATGTGACCAATAACATTTGATTTGATTTGAACAATGGTGGACATCTTGACGCAAGTGGGGAAAGCAGACTGGGATAGGGAGAGATTGAATATGTCCGTAAACACTCCAACCAGCTGGTCTGCGCATGCTCTGAGGACGCCGTCTGGTCCGGCAGCGAGGGTTAACACGTTTAAATGTCTTACTCACATCGGCCAAGGAGTAGGAGAGGCCACAGTCCTTGGTAGCAGGCCGCGTCGGTGCCACTGTGTGATCCTCAAAGAGGACGAAAAAGGTGTTCAGCTTGTCCGGAATAAAAATGTACTGCTGTAATTATGTACTGACAATTATGTACTGACAATTATGTACTGACTCATGTACTGTTGTACTGACAAACTGTTGTACTGCTGTACTGCTGTACTCATGTACTGCTGTACTCATGTACTGCTGTACTCATGTACTGCTGTACTCATGTACTGTTGTACTCATGTACTGTTGTACTCATGTACTGTTGTACTGATGTACTGTTGTACTCATGTACTGTTGTACTGATGTACTGTTGTACTGATGTACTATTGTACTGATGTACTTATGTACTTATGTATTGTTGTACTGATGTACTGTTGTACTCATGTACTGTTGTACTGATGTACTGTTGTACTCATGTACTGTTGTACTGATGTTTATAAAGATTGAAGGATCTATCACAGTGTGAGCCACAAACACACACACACACACACACACACACACACACACACACACACACACACACACACAAACACACACAGCAGTAATACATGTGATGGCTCATACAGACATCAGCAGAGAAAGTCTCTTCTGTATGGTGCTGCATACTGATAAATCATTTTGTTTTAGATGAAAGAGAGACATTGTCAATCCCATCCCCTTTGTTTGTAGAGAGAGAAAGAGAGAAAAGCTCTGGGGTTGTTTTCTGTTGAAATGGGAGGTTTACAGGCTTAGATGGGTGTTGTGACTTAACTCAAACACTCAGAGAACTGACAGAGCAAAGACAAGCGGGAGAGACACATCTAAGACTGGATTAGTACACTGACACAGAGGAGAGGAGACACAGAGGAGAGAGTGGAGGGGAGAGGGGAGGGGAGGAGACACGGTGGAGAGAGTGGAGGGGAGAGGAGAGGAGACACGGTGGAGAGAGTGGAGGGGAGAGGAGAGGAGACATGGGTGGAGAGAGTGGAGGGGAGAGGGGAGGGGAGAGGAGAGGAGACACGGGTGGAGAGAGGGAGGGGAGAGGGAGGGGAGAGGAGAGGAGACACGGGTGGAGAGAGTGGAGGGAGAGGGGAGAGGAGAGGAGACACGGGTGGAGAGAGTGGAGGGGAGAGGGGAAGGGAGAGGAGAGGAGACACAGTGGAGAGAGTGGAGGGAAGAGGAGAGGGGAGGAGAGAGGAGACACGGTGGAGAGAGTGGAGGGGAGAGGAGAGGGGAGGAGACACGGTGGAGAGAGTGGAGGGGAGAGGGGAGGGGAGAGGAGAGGAGACACAGTGGAGAGAGTGGAGGGGAGAGGAGAGGGGAGGAGAGAGGAGACACGGTGGAGAGAGTGGAGGGGAGAGGAGAGGGGAGGAGACACGGTGGAGAGAGTGGAGGGGAGAGGAGAGGGGAGGAGACACGGTGGAGAGAGTGGAGGGGAGAGGAGACACATCTAAGACTGGATTAGTACACTGACACAGAGGAGAGGAGACATGGGTGGAGAGAGTGGAGGGGAGAGGGAGGGGAGAGGAGAGGAGACACAGGTGGAGAGAGGGGAGGGGAGAGGAGAGGAGACACAGTGGAGAGAGTGGAGGGGAGAGGAGAGGGGAGGAGACACGGTGGAGAGAGTGGGGGGGGAGAGGAGAGGGGAGGAGACACGGTGGAGAGAGTGGAGGGGAGAGGAGACACATCTAAGACTGGATTAGTACACTGACACAGAGGAGAGGAGATACGGTGGAGAGAGTGGAGGGGAGAGGAGAGGGGAGGAGACACGGTGGAGAGAGTGGAGGGGAGAGGAGACACATCTAAGACTGGATTAGTACACTGACACAGAGGAGAGGAGACATGGGTGGAGAGAGGGAAGAGAGAGGGGAGGGGAGATGAGAGGAGACATGGGTGGAGAGAGTGGAGGGGAGAGGGGAGGGGAGAGGAGAGGAGACACAGTGGAGAGAGTGGAGGGGAGAGGAGAGGGGAGGAGACACGGTGGAGAGAGTGGAGGGGAGAGGAGAGGGAGGAGACACGGGGTGGAGAGAGTGGAGGGGAGAGGAGAGGGGAGGAGACACGGTGGAGAGAGTGGAGGGGAGAGGAGACACATCTAAGACTGGATTAGTACACTGACACAGAGGAGAGGAGACACGGTGGAGAGAGTGGAGGGGAGAGGGGAGGGGAGAGGAGAGGGGAGGGAGAGGAGGGGGGAGGAGACACGGTGGAGAGAGTGGAGGGGAGAGGAGACACATCTAAGACTGGATTAGTACACTGACACAGAGGAGAGGAGACACGGTGGAGAGAGTGGAGGGGAGAGGAGAGGAGAGAGGAGAGGAGGGGAGAGGAGACACATCTAAGACTGGATTAGTACACTGACACAGAGGAGAGGAGACACCGTGGAGAGAGTGGAGGGGAGAGGAGAGGATAGGGGAGAGGAGGGGAGAGGAGACACATCTAAGACTGGATTAGTACACTGACACAGAGGAGAGGAGGCACGGTGGAGAGAATGGAGGGGAGAGGAGAGGAGACACGAGTGGAGAGAATGGAGGGGAGAGGAGAGGAGACATGGGTGGAGAGAGTGGAGGGGAGAGGGGAGGGGAGGGGAGAGGAGACACGGGTGGAGAGAATGGAGGGGAGAGGGGAAAGAGAGGGGAGACACAGGTGGAGAGAGTGGAGGGGAGAGGGGAGAGGGGAAAGAGAGAGGAGACACGGGTGGACAGAGTGGAGAGGAGAGGGGAAAGAGAGAGGGGGAGAGGAGACACGGTGGAGAGAGTGGAGGGGAGAGGGGAGGAGAGGGAAATAGAGAGTAGACAGGTGGAGAGAGTGGAGGGGAGGGGAGAGGAGAGAGGAGAGGAGACACATCAAAGACTGGATTAGTACACTGACACAGAGGAGAGGAGACACGGGTGGAGAGAGTGGAGGGGAGAGGAGAGGAGACACGGGTGGAGAGAGTGGAGCGGAGAGGGGAGAGGAGAGGGGAAATAGAGAGTAGACACAGGCGGAGAGAGTGGAGGGGAGAGGGGAGAGGAGAGGGGAAAGAGAGAGGAGAGGAGACACATCAAAGACTGGATTAGTACACTGACACAGAGGAGAGGAGACACGGGTGGAGAGAGTGGAGAAAGAGAGATGGGGAGAGGAGAGAAAGAGAGACAGAGAGAGAGAGAGAGAGAGAATTTGTCAGTCAGAGAATAACAAGCAGAGAGAAGTCAACAGAAGTGGGGCTCTGTGAGTCTGTAAACCAGGGCATTGAAGACTCATTGATAAAGATGAGAAACAGGGATGGGGGAAGCTTATGTGTCTTTTTGTCGAGCAAAACTTTTTGTGGAAGGGTCTTTACTGCATACAGACCCCCGCTCAGTCAACGTCATTGAGCTATATCGAGCTTCCTTGTACAGTGCATTCGGAAAGTATTCAGACCCCTTGACTTTTTCCACATTTTGTTACGTTTGTTACGTTTCTACACACTCCATGATGACAAAGTAAAAACTGTTTTTCAGAAGAAAAAAATATATATATATCCAGTGCCTTGCGAAAGTATTCGGCCCCCTTGAACTTTGCAACCTTTTGCCACATTTCAGGCTTCAAACATAAAGATATAAAACTGTATTTTTTTTGTGAAGAATCAACAACAAGTGGGACACAATCATGAAGTGGAACGACATTTATTGGATATTTCAAACTTTTTTAACAAATCAAAAACTGAAAAATTGGGTGTGCAAAATTATTCAGCCCCCTTAAGTTAATACTTTGTAGCGCCACCTTTTGCTGCGATTACAGCTGTAAGTCGCTTGAGGTATGTCTCTATCAGTTTTGCACATCGAGAGACTGACATTTTTCCCCATTCCTCCTTGCAAAACAGCTCGAGCTCAGTGAGGTTGGATGGAGAGCATTTGTGAACAGCAGTTTTCAGTTCTCAAGGATACTCAATGGAAACAGGATGCACCTCAGCTCCATTTTGAATCTCATAGTAAAGGGTCTGAATACTTTTGTAAATCAGGTATTTCAGTTATTTATTTTTAATACATTTGCACAAGTTTAGATTTTTTTGAACGGATTTTCATTATCGGTATTATGTGTAGATTGATGAGGGAGAAAATATATGTAATCTATTTTAGAAAAAGACTGTGACGTAACAAAATGTGGAAAAAGTCAAGGGGTCTGAATACTTTCCCGTATGCACTGTAGGCCTATATGTCGGGAAAACTGTGAAGCGAGCTGTAGCATGTTTCTGTTTCTTTTACTAAAGAATGTGAAACAATGTTTTGTCTGTTTGCTGCTTTTCATTAAATCATGTGTCTGTTCTTTTAGGTTATGATATCAAATAAGTATCTTCAAACTGTTATGTATTGTAGCAAAGGCATGATACCCTTAATTTTTTGTTGTTGTTTCTCTATAAGGCGACTAGCCACCTACCAATGTTATGAAGTTGTCTTTAGCTAGCCCAGATTGGGAACCCATCTCCCAACCTCATAACTAGCTACCCAGAAGTCATTTCAGGCTACCAATAAAATTAGAGTAGCTAGCTTGTGTAACTATATTAGCTGACATGCCTGCTGGCAAGGCTGGTAGAATTTTAAAAAGCCATTAAAATGTAACTCTTAGCGCACGGATCCCACTACCGGGATCAAAATCGACAACATCCGGTGAAACTGGAGCGCGCCAAATTCAAATTACAAAATTGTAATATTAAACATTCATGAACATACAAGTGTCCAACATCATTTAAAAGCTTAACCATGCGATTATCTGAAAATACTTTTCCAAACCAGCACAGGCGTCACAATAGTAACAAATAGCGATAAAATAAATCACTTACCTTGGAAGATCTTTCTCTGTTTGCAATCCCAAGGGTCCCAGCCACACAACGATTGGTTGTTTTGTTCGATAAAGTCCTTCTTTATATCCCAAAAATGTCAGTTTAGTTGGCGCGCTTGATTCAGTAATCCATGCATACAAACGAATCCAAAAAGTTACCTGTAAAGTTCGCCCAAATAAGTCAAACGATGTTTCTAGTTAATGCTCAGGTACTCTAATATCTAAATAAACAATACAATTCAAGACGGAGAATAGTATGTTCAATAGGGAAGATGAATAACGAAGAGCGCGCACCTCATTCACGTGTGCAGCAAGACTACATTTCTAATGAGAGACACCTTGGAAAAACTATAACAACTCGCTCATTTTTCAAACAACAATTCTGAAACCCTGTCTAAAGACTGTTGACATCTAGTGGAAGCCATAGGAACTGCAATCTGGGAGCTATTTATTTGAATATACCATTGACAAGCATTGAAATGGACTGTGACTTCAAAAAAACTTTGTCCGGATGGATTTTCCTCGAAACTTCTGAGTGTTTTGTATCCAATGCTACCAATTATATGCATATCCTAGCTTCTGGGCCTGAGTAACAGGCAGTTTATTTTGGGCACGTCATTCATCCGAACTTCCGAACACTTCCCCCTAGCCCTAAGAGGTTTTTAATTACTAAATGTATATTCCTTTCAACCTTTTACCCAGATTTGCAAGGAAGCATATTTCATTTCTTAATTAAAAGAACCACCAGTCAGGAGGATACAGACATCTCAAGAGATATGCATCGAGATACAGAAAATTCAACATATGTTTTACATCAACTAAGCATTGCAGGAAGAAGCTGAAAAATTATCCAACTTCAGACCACCCTCTAGCCATCCTCTCATACTTTGGAAACGTGATGGAAACATTGTGAGACACAAAGTAACAATAGCCTCTATGTGATTAAAAGGATCTCAGTCCATCTGTTACTGGGCTCTCACCATCATCATTATCATTTATTTACATCATTGAAATTCACCAAATCCTTTTGTTCATAAGCCCACTAGGCTACTCATTTGTTGTCATTAAATCTAATGAATAATAGAATGCAAAACCCCATTGGGTGTTTGCGCCATATCCTACGAAATTGCGCACAGTAGCCTGGACTTGGTGTCCAATCCGATGCACAGAAACATTTTTATTTTATTTAACCTTTATTTCACGAGGCAAGTCAGTTAAGAAGAAATTCTTATTTGCAATGACGGCCCATCACGGGCCAAACCCTAACCCAGACGATGCTGGGCCAATCACGGGCCAAACCCTAACCCAGACGATGCTGGGCCAATCACGGGCCAAACTGTAACCCAGACGATGCTGGGCCTATCACGGGCCAAACCGTAACCCAGACGATGCTGGGCCTATCACGGGCCAGACCGTGACCCAGACGATGCTGGGCCAATCACGGGCCAAACCCTAACCCAGACGATGCTGAGCCTATCACGGGCCAAACCGTAACCCAGACGATGCTGGGCCAATCACGGGCCAAACCGTAACCCAGACGATGCTGGGCCTATCACGGGCCAAACCGTAACCCAGACGATGCTGGGCCTATCACGGGCCAAACCGTAACCCAGACGATGCTGGGCCTATCACGGGCCAGACCGTAACCCAGGCGATGCTGGGACAATCACGGGCCAAACCCTAACCCAGACGATGCTGAGCCTATCACGGGCCAAACCGTAACCCAGACGATGCTGGGCCAATCACGGGCCAAACCCTAACCCAGACGATGCTGGGCCAATCACGGGCCAGACCGTAACCCAGACGATGCTGGGCCTATCACGGGCCAAACCCTAACCCAGACGATGCTGGGCCAATCACGGGCCAAACCGTAACCCAGACGATGCTGGGCCAATCACGGGCCAAACCCTAACCCAGACAATGCTGGGCCAATCACGGGCCAAACCCTAACCCAGACGATGCTGGGCCAATCACGGCCAGTTGTGATACAGCCTGGAATCGAACCAGGGTCTCTAGTGACGACTCTAGTGCTGAGATGCAGTGCCTTAGACCGCTGCGCCACTCAGGAACCCAAACATAAAAAAAACTTAAATCAAATCAAATTTTATTTGTCACATGCGCCGAATAATACCGTGAAATGCTTAGTTACAAGTCCTTAACCAATGATGCAGTTCATTCATTGACATGGTGCTTTCTCTGTTAATGAAATATTCTGCTGTAAATCAAGCAGATAATCAACATAGTGGTATTGGATTGGATCCACCGTGGATCACAACTGTCTTCATTGGCGCAACGAACGAGACTCCAAAATGTTCTGGACATTCTTCCGAACACCATTTTCCCATTTTCTACATCAACTGCTCTGTCACAACAGCTGTTTGTCACTTGACTGTCATTAACAAAAATATTTCCTAGATCAGCTGATGATGGTAGACAATATCACTAGGCCTACCTACACTGTAAACCCCAAAGCATTTTTTAAAACTCAAATTCTTCTCGTAAATTGTACTCAAAGTCAATGAAAGTCACTGATACTTAAACTGTTTATGTGATAGTCACACCAACTAAATTGTTTTAAGTTATGATAACAAATCAACTTTTTCCCAGCATACTTTAATGCAGGTAAATTTTTGGGAATTGCTTTTATCTGTGTTTTTGCATGTACATTGAGTGATTGATTGATGAAATGTTATTCTACACAAAGAGAAATGTTTTCTAAACTAATCCATGTCATTTTTGCACCTGTTACCGAAATGGTTGTTTAAATAACTGAAATGGTAGTTTAAATTGCTTAGATAGTTTCCTCCCACTGTTCTTAACCCTGGCAGTCATTATGGATAGACTAATGCTGGCTAGATTCTAATAGGAATTACACATCACTTTGCAAGCCACAATAATGTGATTTATTCCACAAACTTTCCCAATTGTTCCACCATGTATCTTCCAACCAGTATTTCTGGAAAACCTGGGAAATGTACCTGCATTTTGCAACCCCACTTGCAGGCCTGATGTGGCCTGTAAAACCATGAGTTTCAGACCACTTTATAAGTAAGGCCTTATGATATATGTAATGGTTCAATTATAGTGATAATATTTGCCTATGAACTCACTTGATGAAGGCCGCAGAACTGAACATTATCGAATTCAGCAACCATGTCTCTGTCACTAATACAAAACAGTCACGGGTAGTAACTCTACAATTCAATCGAAAAGGCAAGGTACACTGGGAAACTATTGGAGACGTGGCTTTACTGGGGGCCTTAAATGTAAATATACCATCCTGTGAAAACAGCTGGATACCAAATGCGCAACCAGTAGCTAGGGCTGTTAGCCTATATTGAAGAACCATACATGTTAGGTGACTCTTTTGGTTAGAAGCATTCAATTTTGCAATCGCATAGGTTACATCCATTTGGATTTGCGTGCCCATGAAAACTGATTCCAGGCGTAGCCTAAAATATCAACATGAACATTTAATAAAGTGGTGCTGCCTTTAATAGCTTAAAACGAAATATCTCATAGACTCAGCAAGACTTTTGTCCCCGATGATGGCCCATAAGGGGGTCGGTGGGTTCCTTTAGGTATTCACGACTGATTAGAATGAAGCTTCCAGAACATTCACACCTAGCCTACTGGTCATTTAGCTCACAGTCGCCTGGAAACTTTCCTACCGGTGCAATGCAGGTCAGTCACATTTCCGTCTCCTTTTCATAACGAAACAATGTACTGCCTATTGATAAAGGTTTTAGGTTTACCAATCACTATAGCCTAATACTCCTCCAATTGATGGAAAAATTTAGTGTGCTGTCGACAAACATTCTTATTCTTAATTAAACCTTCTTATATTGAATATGTGCTCATGTTTTATTTATTACTTCGTGTTAGTAGGTTTATGGATGAACATTTTCAAGTCATTCTGCCCAATCCTGTTTTATCTATTCTGTCCAAAAGGAATTTAACACATGCAAAATATCACCATAATCAGGCTGAGGCGATGAGGCTGTTTTTTATTGTCATCTACAGCCTTTATATTAGACGTTATATCAGCCTTCAGACAGGTACACGAGTTTCCCTGCCGAGCCCCAGCCCACGTGTTTTCACACACAACGGTGGGGAAGTGCGCACAGGCAGGCGCGCTCCGGACGAAATACCTCCAAGGAACTGCATTCCCGCTGAAATATAATGGCTTGTGGCAGTGCTTCAGTCTCTTGAGGGGAGAGATAAAGAGGCAGTCTTTTAGCTTAATGAAAACCCAGAACAGTTTTCGGCACTCAACAATCAAATCATATGCCTATTCAGTAAGAAACACAGGCTACTGGTAGGTCCAACTATAGCTGGACATAAATCACAATGACACAGTGACTCCATTGTCGGCCAACACTGGCCATTGTCCTATATGAAATGTATAAAGGCAGACACCGAAATTGACCCTTTTAAGGGAAGGTTCAACCAAATGACAAAATGACATATTGGTTTCCTTACCCTGTAAGTAGTCTATGGACCAGGTATGACAGGACCAGGTATGACAGGACCAGGTATGGACCAGGTATCCATGCTTTTCTTTACCTGGCCACTGTTTCAAATGCAAACTTTTTTCATTTGTGACAGAAATTCAATGGTATACAGTGCATTCGGAAAGTATACAGACCCCTTCCCATTTTCCATATTTTGTTACATTACAGTCTTATTCTAAAATTGATTAAATTATTGTTTTTGCTCATCAAGCTACTCACAATACCCCATAATGACGAAGCGAAAACAGGGTTTAAGAAATTTTAGCAAAAATAAAATAAATAATATTTATGTAAGTATTCAGACCCTTTGCTATGAGACTAAAAATTGTACTCAGGTGCATCCTGTTTCCATTGATCATCCTGGAGATGTTTCTTCAACTTGGTTGGAGTCAACATGTGCTAAATGAAATTGATTGGACATGGGCCTCCCGAGTGGCACAGCGGTCTAAGGCACTGCAGTGCTTGAGGCGTCACTGCAGACCTGGGTTTGAATCCAGGCTGCCTGAAAGTGTTTCTTCTGACACATTGATGCGGGTGGATTCCGGGTTAAGCGAGCAATGTGTCAAAAAGCAGTGCGGCTTGGCGGGGTCGTGTTTCGGAGGATGCATGGCTCTATACCTTCGCCTCTCCCAAGTCTATAGGGGAGTTGCAGCGATGGGACAAGACTGTAACTACCAATTGGATATCACGAAATGGGGGGGGGAAAGAGGTGGAAGTACAACAACATGATTTGGAAAGGCACAAACCTGTCTATATAAGGTCCCACAGTTGACAGTGCATGTCAAAGCAAAACCAAGCCATGAGGTCGAAGGAATTGTCCATAGAGCTCTGAGACAGGATTGTGTCGAGGCACAGATCTGGGGAAGGGTACCAAAAAATGTCTGCAGCATTGAAGGTCCCCAAGTACACAGTGGCCTCCATCATTCTTAAATGGAAGAAGTTTGGAACCACCAAGACTCTTCCTAGAGCCGCCCGGCCAAACTGAGCAATTAGGGGAGAAAGGCCTTGGTCAGGGAGGTGACCAAGAACCTGATGGTCACTCTGACAGAGCTCCAGAGTTCCTCTGTGGAGATGGGAGAACCTTCCAGAAGGACAACCATCTCTGCAGCACTCCACCAATCAGGCCTTTATGGTCGAGTGGTCAGGCTGGAGCCACTCCTCTGTAAAAAGCGCATGACAGCCCACTTGGAGTTTGCCAAAAGAGTACATTTAACTCACCTCATCGAGTAGACATATCAGACAGGTAAAGGACATTCTCCTTAGCATCTATTAAAGAATGGCACCCCTTTCTCTTTCCCTATACAGTGCACTACTTTTGACCTTGAGCCCTATAGGCCCTGATCAGTGGTTTTGCACTACATAGGGAGTAGGGTGCTATTTGGGATGCATAATAAACAGGTGGAACGATACAGAGGCACTCTACCCCCTGCTGTATGATTACATATGTTAAATACCCTTTTTATTTTTTATTTAACTAGGCAAGCCAGTTAAGAACACATTCCCATTTACAATTATGTGTTCTTGGCCAAACCCGGGCCAAAACTGGGCTAATTTTGCATCGCCCTATGGGACTCCCAATCACGGCCAGATGTGATACAGGGACTGTTGTGATGCCTTAGTCCGCTGCGCCACTTGGGAGCCCCATTACAAAATACAAAGACCTCTTCCTTTAATGTCGAGACGTTCTCCTCTTTTAACAGTTTGATAGGATTTAGATTATTAAAGGGATTGATAAGAGAGACATGCAATGAAACAGGTGGAATCACATAGAAGTTAACTGGGTGAAGTCAGACCGACATTGTCCTGATGGTCTGTTAAAATGGCCTCTAAGATATCAGTTGATTGACAGGTAATTAGGCGAGTGAACGGCTGCTTTGAGAGGGAGGCTGGAATGGACTTAGAGGACAAATCCCAAATAATACTCTCTTCTGGATCCTACATAGTGCAATACTTTCGACCAGGACCACATAGGTGCTTCTACATGGCTCTACATCGTGTACTACTATATAGGGCTCTGGTCAAAAGTAGTGCACTAGCTTATATAAGAAATAGGATCATATTTTAGATGCAGATATACTCCAGTCTATATCTTCAGTCAGAACACCTTCTGTACCTCTAATGATGGGGGAACAGGAAGTGGAGCTTCAGTCAGAACACCTTCTGTACCTCTAATGATGGGGGAACAGGAAGCGGAGCTTCAGTCAGAACACCTTCTGTACCTCTAATGATGGGGGAACAGGAAGTGGAGCTTCAGTCAGAACACCTTCTGTACCTCTAATGATGGGGGAACAGGAAGCGGAGCTTCAGTCAGAACACCTTCTGTACCTCTAATGATGGGGAACAGGAAGCGGAGCTTCAGTCAGAACACCTTCTGTACCTCTAATGATGGGGAACAGGAAGTGGAGCTTCAGTCAGAACACCTTCTGTACCTCTAATGATGGGGAACAGGAAGCGGAGCTTCAGTCAGAACACCTTCTGTACCTCTAATGATGGGGAACAGGAAGTGGAGCTTCAGTCAGAACACCTTCTGTACCTCTAATGATGGGGGAACAGGAAGTGGAGCTTCAGTCAGAACACCTTCTGTACCTCTAATGATGGGGGAACAGGAAGTGGAGCTTCAGTCAGAACACCTTCTGTACCTCTAATGATGGGGGAACAGGAAGTGGAGCTTCAGTCAGAACACCTTCTGTACCTCTAATGATGGGGGAACAGGAAGTGGAGCTTCAGTCAGAACACATTCTGTACCTCTAATGATGGGGGAACAGGAAGTGGAGCTTCAGTCAGAACCCCCTCTACCTCTAATGATGGGGGAACAGGAAGTGGAGCTTCAGTCAGAACCCCCTCTACCTCTAATGATGGGGGAACAGGAAGTGGAGCTTCAGTCAGAACACCTTCTGTACCTCTAATGATGGGGGAACAGGAAGTGGAGCTTCAGTCAGAACCCCCTCTACCTCTAATGGTGGGGGAACAGGAAGTGGAGCTTCAGTCAGAACCCCCTCTACCTCTAATGGTGGGGGAACAGGAAGTGGAGCTTCAGTCAGAACACATTCTGTACCTCTAATGATGGGGGAACAGGAAGTGGAGCTTCAGTCAGAACACCTTCTGTACCTCTAATGATGGGGGAACAGGAAGTGGAGCTTCAGTCAGAACACCCTCTGTACCTCTAATGATGGGGGAACAGGAAGTGGAGCTTCAGTCAGAACACCTTCTGTACCTCTAATGATGGGGGAACAGGAAGTGGAGCTTCAGTCAGAACACCTTCTGTACCTCTAATGATGGGGGAACAGGAAGTGGAGCTTCAGTCAGAACACCTTCTGTACCTCTAATGATGGGGAACAGGAAGTGGAGCTTCAGTCAGAACACCTTCTGTACCTCTAATGATGGGGGAACAGGAAGTGGAGCTTCAGTCAGAACACCTTCTGTACCTCTAATGATGGGGGAACAGGAAGTGGAGCTTCAGTCAGAACACATTCTGTACCTCTAATGATGGGGGAACAGGAAGTGGAGCTTCAGTCAGAACCCCCTCTACCTCTAATGATGGGGGAACAGGAAGTGGAGCTTCAGTCAGAACCCCCTCTACCTCTAATGATGGGGGAACAGGAAGTGGAGCTTCAGTCAGAACACCTTCTGTACCTCTAATGATGGGGGAACAGGAAGTGGAGCTTCAGTCAGAACCCCCTCTACCTCTAATGGTGGGGGAACAGGAAGTGGAGCTTCAGTCAGAACCCCCTCTACCTCTAATGGTGGGGGAACAGGAAGTGGAGCTTCAGTCAGAACACCTTCTGTACCTCTAATGATGGGGGAACCGGAAGTGGAGCTTCAGTCAGAACACCTTCTGTACCTCTAATGATGGGGGAACAGGAAGTGGAGCTTCAGTCAGAACACCCTCTGTACCTCTAATGATGGGGGAACAGGAAGTGGAGCTTCAGTCAGAACACCTTCTGTACCTCTAATGATGGGGGAACAGGAAGTGGAGCTTCAGTCAGAACACCTTCTGTACCTCTAATGATGGGGGAACAGGAAGTGGAGCTTCAGTCAGAACCCCCTCTACCTCTAATGGTGGGAGAACAGAAAGGTTTTTAATTGAACATCCTCTGTACCTCAAATGATGTGGGAACTGGAAGGGTTTTAACTGAGTGGAATCAGTAGAAAGGCTGTAGGTGTTATGTGTCAAAGGGTTCCCTCTGAAAGAAGTGTGATTCCCCCTAGGGTTGGTTAAATACAGGAAGTGACTGAAATAAACCACAACAGAGAGAGAGGGAAGAAGAGAGGTTGACAAAGACAAAGGAGCTTGGGGAGATGTGTATAGCATATTGAGACGGGTGGTGAGAGGAAGATTAGCTTCTGGGAGTTAAACACAAAGGCTCCGGCAGGAGAAAAGACTTGTTGTCAATATAAGGCTTATCCTTGTATCACGTCTGATTGTCTGATGTTGATTGTGTGGTGAATGTAAGAACGGAGCTGCAGGTCAAATATGGCAGTTATAGTTTTGTTCTTCTGTTCTTCCTGCTTTTTGTAATTAGAGGGAGGGAGGGAGGGAGGGAGGAGGGAGGGGGAGGGAGGGAGGGCCATTGATAATGAGTGTTTGGGAGGGAGGGAGGGAGGGAGGGAGGGAGGGAGGAGATGAACGGAGCCATTGATAATGAGTGTTTGGGAGGGAGGGAGGGAGGGAGGAGGAGGGAGGGAGAAATGAACGGAGCCATTGATAATGAGGGAGTTTGGGAGGGAGGGAGGAACGGAGCCATTGATAATGAGGAGAGAAATGAACGGAGCCATTGATAATGAGTGTTTGGGAGGGAGGGAGGGAGGGAGGGAGGGTTTGGGAGGGAGAAGACAAATGAACGGAGCCATTGATATAATGAGTGTTTGGGGGGAGGGAGGGAGGGAGGGAAATGAACGGAGCCATTGATAATGAGTGTTTGGGGGGAGGGAGGGAGGAGGGAGGGAGAAATGAACGGAGCCATTGATAATGAGTGTTTGGGAGGGAGGGAGAAATGGAGGAGAGGGAGAGGAGGGAGGGAGAAATGAACAGCCATTGAGAGTGTTTGGGAGGGAGGGAGGGAAAATGAACGGAGCCATTGATAATGAGTGTTTGGGAGGGGGAGGGAGGGAGGGAGGGAGAAATGAACGGAGCCATTGATAATGAGTGTTTTTTTGATAATGTGTTTGGGAGGGAGGAGAAAATGAACGGCCATTGATAATGAGTGTTTGGGAGGGAGGAGGAGGAGGGAGGGAATGAGGATAATGAGTGTTTGGGAGGGAGGGAGGGAGGGAGGGAGGGAGGGGAGGAGGGAGAAATGAACGGAGCCATTGATAATGAGTGTTTGGGAGGGAGGGAGGGGGAGGGAGGGAGGGAGGAGGAGAGAAATGAACGGAGCCATTGATAATGAGTGTTTGGGAGGGAGGGAGGGAGGGAGGGAGGGAGGGAGGGAAAATGAACGGAGCCATTGAGTGTTTGGGAATGAGTGTTTGGAGTGTTTGGGAGGGAGGGAGAAATGAATGGAGCCATTGATAAGGGATGAGGGAGGGAGGGAGGGAGGGAGGGAGGGAGAAAATGAACGGAGCCATTGATAATGAGTGTTTGGGAGGGAGGGAGGGAGGGAGGGATTGATAATGAGTGTTTGGGAGGGAGGAGAAATGAACGGAGCCATTGATAATGAGTGTTTGGGAGGGAGGGAGGAGGAGGGAGGGAGGAACGGAGCCAGGGTGTTTGGGAGGGAGGGAGGGGAGGGAGGGAGGGAGAAATGAACGGAGCCATTGATAATGAGTGTTTGGGAGGGAGGGAGGGAAGGGATGGGAGCCATTGATAATGAGTGGGAGGGAGGGAGGGAAATGAACGGAGCCATTGATAATGAGTGTTTGGGAGGAGGGAGGGGGAGGAGGGAGGAGGGAGGGAGAAATGAACGGAGCCATTGATAATGAGTGTTTGGGAGGGAGGGAGGGGGAGGGAGGGAGGGAGAAATGAGGGAGCCATTGATAATGAGTGTTTGGGAGGGAGGGGAGCCATTGATAATGAGGTTTGGGAGGGAGGGAGGGAGGGAGGGAGAAATGAACGGATAATGAGTGTTTGGGATTGAGGGGAGGGAGAAATGAACGGAGCCATTGATAATGAGTGTTTGGGAGGAGGGAGGAGGGAGGGAGGGAGGGAGGGAGGAGGGAGGGAGAAATGAACGGAGCCATTGATAATGAGTGTTTGGGAGGGAGGGAGGGGAGGGAGGAGAGGGAGGAGCCATTGAAATGAACGGAGCCATTGATAATGAGTGTTTGGGAGGGAGAGGGAGGAGGGAGAACGGGCCATTGATAATGAGTGTTTGGGAGGGAGGGAGGGAGGGGAGGGAGGAGGGAGGTGTTTGGGAGGGGAGCCATTGAGAGGAGAGCCAATAATGGAGCCATTGATAATGAGTGTTTGGGAGGGAGTGTTGATAATGAGTGTTTGGGAGGGAGGGAGGGAGGAGGAGGAGAGAAATGAACGGAGCCATTGATAATGAGTGTTTGGGAGGGAGGGAGAAATGGGAGCCATTGATAATGAGTGTTTGGGAGGGAGGGAGGGAGGGAGGGAGAAATGATTGGGAGGGAGGGGATTGATAATGAGGTTTGGGAGAGGGAGGGAGGGAGGGAGAAATGAACGGAGCCATTGATAATGAGTGTTTGGGAGGGAGGAGGGAGGGAGGGAACGGAGCCATTGATAATGAGTGTTTGGGAGGAGGGAGGAGGGAGGGAGGAAATGAACGGAGCCAGGGAGGGAGAGGGAGGAGGAGGGATAATGAGTGTTTGGGAGGGAGGGAGAAATGAACGGAGCCATTGATAATGAGTGTTTGGGAGGGAGGGAGGAGGAGAGGAGAGGAGAAATGGGAGATAATGGTGTTTGGAGAGGGGGAGGGGGAGGGAGGGAGAAATGAACGAGGGAGGGAGGAGGGGGAGGGAGGGAGAGGGAGGGAGAAAGGAAGGGAGCCATTGATAATGAGTGTTTGGGAGGGAGGGAGGGAGGGAGGAGGAACGGAGGAGGGGGAGGGGAGATAATGAGTGTTTGGGAGGAGGGAGGGAGGGAGGAGGATGGAGGGAGGCCATTGATAATGAGTGTTTGGGAGAGTGTTTGGGAGGGAGGATGAGGGAGGAGGGAGGGGAAATGAACGGAGCCATTGATAATGAGTGTTTGGGAGGGAGGGAGGGAGGGGATTGGAGTGTTTGGGAGGGAGGGAGGAGAAATGAATCGGAGCCATTGATAATGAGTGTTTGGGAGGGAGGGAGGGAGGGAGGGAAATGAATGGAGCCATTGATAATGAGTGTTTGGGAGGGAGGGAGGGAGGGAGGAGGGAGGGAGGGAGAAATGAACCATTGATAATGAGTGTTTGGGGAGGGAGGGAGCCAGGGAGGAGAACGGGGAGGGAGCCATTGATAATGAGTGTTTGGGATGGAGGGAGGGAGGGGAGGGAGGGGGAGGAAAATGAACGGAGCCATTGATAATGAGTGTTTGGGAGGGAGGGAGGGAGGAGAGGGAGGAGGGAGGAGGTAATGAGTGTTTGGGAGGGAGGGAGGGGAGGGGAGGGAGGTTTGGGAGGGGGGAGGGAGGGAGGGAGGGAGGGGGAGGGAGGGAGAAATGAACGGATTGATAATGAGTGTTTGGGGAGGGAGGGAGGGGGAGGGAGGGAGGAGAGGGAGAGGAGAAATGAACGGAGCCATTGATAATGAGTGTTTGGGAGGGAGGGAGGGAGGGAGGGAGGGAGGGAGGGAGGGAGGGAGGGAGGGGAGAAATGAACGGAGCCATTGATAATGAGTGTTTGGGGGAGGGAGGGAGGGAGGGGAGGGAGAAATGAACGGAGCCATTGATAATTGATAATGTTTTGGGAGGGAGGGGGAGGAAGGAGGGAGGGAGAAATGAACGGAGCCATTGATAATGAGTGTTTGGGAGGGAGGGAGGGAGGGAGAGGGAGGGAGAGGAATGAACGGAGCCATTGATAATGAGTGTTTGGGAGGGAGGGAGAAATGAACGAGCCATTGATAATGAGGGAGGGGAGGGAGGGAGGGAGGGAGGGAGGGAGGAGAAATGAACGGAGCCATTGATAATGAGTGTTTGGGAGGGAGGGAGGGAGGGAGGGAGGGAAGAAATGGGAGCCATTGATAATGAGTGTTTGGGAAATGAGTGTTTGGGAGGGAGGGAGGGAGGGAGGAGAAATGAACGGAGCCATTGATAATGAGTGTTTGGGAGGGAGGAGGGAGGGAGGGAGAAATGAAGGGAGCCATTGGAGGTTTGGGAGAGAATTGATAATGAGTGTTTGGGAGGGAGCCATTGATAATGAGTGTTTGGGAGGGAGGGAGCCATTGATAATGAGTGTTTGGGAGGGAGGAGCCATTGATAATGAGTGTTTGGGAGGGAGCCAGGATAATGAGGTTTGGGAGGGAGCCATGAAGGGAGCCATTGATAATGAGTGTTTGGGAGGGAGGGAGGGAGGGAGGAGGAGAAATGTTTGGGAGGGAGGGAGCCATTGATAATGAGTGTTTGGGAGGAGGGAGAGCCATTGATAATGAGTGTTTGGGGGGAGGAGGAGTTTGGAGGGGAGGGAGGGAGGGGAGCCATTGATAATGAGTGTTTGGGAGGGAGGAGCCATTGATAATGAGTGTTTGGGAGGGAGCCATTGATAATGAGTGTTTGGGAGGGAGGGAGGGAGCCATTGATAATGAGGGGGAGGGAGGAGATAATGGTGTTTGGGAGGGAGCCATTGATAATGAGTGTTTGGGAGGGAGGGAGGATAATGAGTGTTTGGGGGGAGATAATGAGTGTTTTGGGAGGGAGGGAGAAATGGGATTGATAATGAGTGTTTGGGAGGGAGGGAGGGAGGGAGCTATTGATAATAAATATTTTTTGGGTAGCACTGGAATTAGTTAGAAATCGTTTCTTAATTTTTATTCCTCATTACTCCCACATTTGTATATGTAACCTAGTTATTTACACTTTTATTTTAAAAATTACAATTATTTAAAAACGATTCATCAGATCATTCTTAAGATGCTTAATATAGGTATTTATAAACCATTTACTAATCATTAGTTAAGTATTTGTGTGTGGCTTCATAGAACGTGTGGGCTATTTATCATTTATAAATACTTTATAAATGTTTTGAGTGATCAGTGTAAAGTCTTGCAAAAAAGATGGACATGCCATTGGTAGACATTCCAGCAGTACCTGATGCTCTTTAAGGTCTCAAAAAATATAAATGATTAAACAATAAGCACATACATAAAAAATATATACGTGCATTCAGAAAGTATTCAGACCCCTTGAACATTTTGTCATGTTACAGCCTTATTCTAAAATTGATTTTTTTTAAAATTACTCATCAGTCTACACACAATACTTACAATACAATACAATACTCTACACACCTTTACTCAGTACTTTGTTGAAGCACCTTTGGCAGCAATTACAGTGTTGAGTCTTATTTGGGTATGATGCTACAAGCTTGGCACACCTGTATTTGGGGAGTTTCTCCCATTCTTCTCTGCAGATCCTCTCCTCTCAAGCTCTGTCAGGTTGGATGAGGAGCGTCGCTGCACAGCTATTTTCAGGTCTCTCCAAAGATGTTCGATTGTGTTTTAAGTCCTGGCTCTGGCTGGGCCACTCAAGGACATTCAGAGACTTGTCCCGATGCCACTCCTGCGTTGTCTTGGCTGTATTGGAACATTAACCTTCACCCCAATCTGAGGTCCTGAGCACTCCGGAGAAGGTTTTCATCAAGGATCACTCTGTACTTTGCTCCGTTCATCTTTGCCTCCATCCTGACTAGTCTCCCAGTCCCTGCCGCTGAAAAACATCACCACAGCATGATGCTGCCACCACCATGCTTCAACGTAGGGATTGTGCCAGGTTTCCTCCAGACGTGACGCTTGGCATTCAGGCCAAAGAGTTCAATCTTGGTTTCATGAGACCAGAGAATCTTGTTTGGTTGAGTGCTGCAGAAATGGTTGTCCTTCTGGAAGGTTCTCCCATTCCCACAGGGGAACTCTAGAACTCTGTCATGTTACCATTGGGTTCTTGGTCACCTCCCTGACCAAGGCCATTCTCCCCAGATTGCTCAGTTTGGCCGGGCGGCCAGCTCTAGGAAGAGTCTTGGTGGTTCCAAATTTATTCCGTTTAAGAATGATGGAGGCGGGCCTCCCAGGTGGCGCAGTGGTCTAGGGTACTGCATTGCAGTGCTAGCTGTGCCACCAGAGACTCTGGGTTCGCACCCAGGCTCTGTCGTAACCGGCCGTTACCGGGAGGTCCGTGGGGCGACACACAACTGGCCTAGCGTTGTCCGGGTTAGGGAGGGCTTGGCCGGTAGGGATATCCTTGTCTCATCACGCACCAGCGACTCCTGTGGCGGGCCGGGCGCAGTGCATGCTAACCAGGTCACCAGGTGCACAGTGTTTCCTCCGACACATTGGTGCGGATGGCTTCCGGGTTGGATGCGCGCTGTGTTAAAAGAAGCAGTGCGGCTTGGTTGGGTTGTGTTTCGGAGGACGCATGGCTTTCGACCTTCGTCTCTCCCGAGCCCGTACGGGAGTTGTAGCGATGACACAAGATAGTAACTACTAACAATTGGATACCACGAAATTGGGGAGAAAAGGGGGTAAAATTCAAGAATTCAAGAAAATTCTTCAGGACCTTCAATGCTGCAGACATTCTTTGGTACCCTCCCTAGATCTGTGCCTCGACACAATAGTGTCTCGGAGTTCTACGGACAATTCCTTCGACCTCATGGCTTGGATTTTGCTCTGACATGCACTGTCATCTGTGGGACCTTATATAGACAAGTGTGTGCCTTTCTAAATCATGTCCAATCAATTGAAATTGCCACAGGTGGACTCCAATGAAGTTGTAGAAACATCTCAAGGATGATCAATGGAAACAGGATGTACCTGAGCTCATTTTCGAGTATCATAGCAAAGGGTCTGAATACTTATTTAAATAAGGTATTTCTGTTTTTTATTCTTGATACATTTGAAAAGATTTCGAAACAACTGTTTTAGCTTTGTCGTTATGGGGTATTGTGTGTAGATTGATGACGTAAAATGTATCCATAATTTAAACCATTTTAGAATAAGGCTGTAATGTAACAAAATGTGGAAAAAGTCAAGGGGTCTGAATAGTGTAACTCCAGACACACCTTATTCTGAGTAAAATAACATTTTTGTCCGTAAATGCTTAAATAAGCATTTCTTCGCAGTTACTTTTTTACCGAAACCAAAGTGTGGATTGCAGCAGTCACTCCTTAGAGCAGTTTAATTTCATTAACCCAGAACAAAAATCTTGCCTAATTTAGCCAGCTGCATGATTCAATTCTTGGTCCATATGTCTTCAAAATTGGTAGTTCCAGTTTGGGAAGTCTCCACCCTCGCAAAAGGAAACTCATCCAAAATGTTTGATATATTTCCTTTAACATTGTGTGTTGTGTGCTTATTGTTTTACCAAGTATAGGTTGTAGGCTATTTTTAGACCTTAAGGAGCATCAGGTATTGCTGGAATGTTTACCAATGGTATGTCTATCTTTTAGTGAGAAATTACATATATTAAGTATTTATAAAGTGTAAATAGCCCACACTTTAGGTGAGGCCACACAAAAATACTTAAAGGTCACAAACAGTCAAAATCAAGTTTTTCATGAAATTGGATGATATTTGTATGAAACCAGATCAAAGTATGACGACCAAAGTATGAAAATGACTGTTGCTTCTACATTGATAAAGTTTGATCATAAAGTTACTGGTCCCCTCCCCCATGTCAAACATCTAGATTCAGGAGGCGGGATAATTAAGGGGATAGGGTGACATCACCCTAACTCTCATTTTAATAGACCAATGGTAACATAATATTCTCTTAAATAATTTAAATAAGCACTGCCTTGTAACCAACATCGGAGAAGGCGTGTTTTTGCGGAAGGGCGTGGTTTATATAGATAGATAGCTACTCTACTGGTGCCAAAATTTGTCTGTAAGGTGTCAGCAAATATAATTCAAGTTGACACTATTCATCTATGGCAAAGATACTTAAATATGTTTCCCTTTTCATCTGTGTCAGGTGTTAGCTAGTTACGGGCTATTTAGGTCTTCAGCCAGCATGGAACAAAGGGGAGGGAAAGGTTGTTTGTCTGCCTGCCTGTCTGTCTGTCTGCCTGTCTGTCTGTCTGTCTGTCTGTCTGTCTGTCTGTCTGCCTGCCTGCCTGCCTGCCTGCCTGTCTGTCTGTCTGTCTGTCTGTCTGTCTGTCTGTCTGTCTGTCTGTCTGTCTGTGTGCACATTCATGCGTGTATATTTGCATGTGTTAATGCCTGTGTTCATGCCTGTGTTAATGCCTGTGTTCATGCCTATGTTCATGCCTGTGTTCATGCCTGTGTTAATGCCTGTGTTAATGCCTGTGTTCATGCCTGTGTTCATGCCTGTGTCCCTGTGCAGAGATCCGGGAGGCGTTCCGGGTGCTGGACCGGGATGGGAACGGGTTTATCTCTAAGCAGGAGCTGGGCATGGCTATGAGATCCCTGGGGTACATGCCCAGTGAGGTGGAGCTGGCCATCATCATGCAGAGACTAGACATGGATGGTGAGGCACATACAGAGAAACGCAGAGACACACACACTTATCATACACATGCGCACACACACACACACACACACGCACACACACACGCACACACTCACACACACACACACACACACACACACACACACACACACACACACACTCAAAAGGCTTATCATAAACACAGAAACAGGGACAGACACACATTGAGTCTTTAATTATTTATTTTTATAGGGGGAAGATCAGCTTTAATATTGCAGATCGATTGTTGCTTCCATCAATGTAATTGTCTGCATCACTTCCAATCCCCCATATATCTTTTAGGAGAACAATTATATTCACAACTGAGCAAAGAGGATAAGTGCATTAGAGTGTCTAGTCTAAACAGACGCCTCACAAGTCCTCAACTGACAGCTTCATTAAATAGTACCCGCAAAACACCAGTCTCAATGTCAACAGTGAAGAGGCGACTCCGGGATGCTGGTCTTTCTTGGCAGAGTTGCAAAGAAAAACCATATCTCAGACAGGCCAATTACAGTTTTTTCCAACTGCTTACACACGTTTTCAAAACTGTCTCCTTTTTTCAAAACTCTACACACAATTCCCAAAACCGCACACACAAAACGCAAAATGCCTCACATCTCCTTCATAATGTAACACTGCATTCAAAATGCCATAAACACACGTCAGAATGAAGCATTTGCATCAAATGGCAAACACTGCTTTCATAATAGTACATTTTTGGGTATACCATGTAAACACTGTTGTTCTAAATCTAAAGCTCTTTGGTCTTTCATAGGCTTATATCTACATTTCAACACAATGTTCTACAGTGAAAGTAATCTGCTGAGAGGGGTAACAAGTACACTGTAAACACCAATACAATGTAGAAACAGAAAATATTTATTAGGCCAAACATTACTGTTGTATACAGTAGCATACAACAAAACCATAAACTTGTGTAAACCAAAAGTATATTCTTTAGAAGACAGTAAAAAGGCTTCTATGAGTAGTGGGTGGAGAAGTCAGGCGCAGAGAGCAGGGTACTATGAGTAGTGGGTGGAGAAGTCAGGCGCAGAGAGCAGGGTACTATGAGTAGTGGGTGGAGAAGTCAGGCGCAGAGAGCAGGGTACTATGAGTAGTTGGTGGAGAAGTCAGGCGCAGAGAACAGGGTACTATGAGTAGTGGGTGGAGAAGTCAGGCGCAGAGAACAGGCTACTATGAGTAGTGGGTGGAGAAGTCAGGCGCAGAGAGCAGGGTACTATGAGTAGTGGGTGGAGAAGTCAGGCGCAGAGAACAGGGTACTATGAGTAGTGGGTGGAGAAGTCAGGCGCAGAGAACAGGGTACTATGAGTAGTGGGTGGAGAAGTCAGGCGCAGAGAGCAGGGTACTATGAGTAGTGGGTGGAGAAGTCAGGCGCAGAGAGCAGGGTACTATGAGTAGTGGGTGGAGAAGTCAGGCGCAGAGAGCAGGGTACTATGAGTAGTGGGTGGAGAAGTCAGGCGCAGAGAGCAGGGTACTATGAGTAGTGGGTGGAGAAGTCAGGCGCAGAGAGCAGGGTACTATGAGTAGTGGGTGGAGAAGTCAGGCGCAGAGAGCAGGGTACTATGAGTAGTGGGTGGAGAAGTCAGGCGCAGAGAGCAGGGTACTATGAGTAGTGGGTGGAGAAGTCAGGCGCAGAGGCAGGGTACTATGAGTAGTGGGTGGAGAAGTCAGGCGCAGAGAGCAGGGTACTATGAGTAGTGGGTGGAGAAGTCAGGCGCAGAGAGCAGGGTACTATGAGTAGTGGGTGGAGAAGTCAGGCGCAGAGAGCAGGGTACTATGAGTAGTGGGTGGAGAAGTCAGGCGCAGAGAACAGGGTAGTTCACAAGATTTTTAATTTTGCAAAAACCCAGAGAGATGGTCAAGCCACACACACAAGGGCGCGTAAAGACCCAGTCCAAACAACAGGATGGAACTGACCGGTGCAGCTAATCAGACACGACTAAATGAAACAGAAAAGGGGATCGGTGGCAGCTAGTAGGCCGGCGACGACGACCGCCAAGCGCCGCCCGAACAGGAAGAGGCACCATCTTTGGCGGGATTCGTGACAGTAAAGAACACAATTGTGTGTGTGGGGTCCCGGGGGGGCAGTCCAGGAATTGGTAGGGGGGGGGGGGGGCAGTCACCAGTGCTAAGCTACGCTTCATCTCTTCTCCGGCCTGGGTCTGGCCACAATACTTCGTCCACATCACAAGATACGTTTTCTCTTGCCAAACATCGAGGGAAGTATCTCCTAGCATGGCGTATCCAACCTTGGACAGAGGCAACCTCTATGTCCCCACATGGAGGGAAGTATCTCCTAGCATGGCGTATCCAACCTTGGACAGAGGCAACCTCTATGTCCCCACATGTGTCCTCCATTGCCTGGAGAAGCGGCATGCGGGCATAGGGTTGGCGATCATACACTTTCCAGCGCCAGGCTGAGAAGAATTCCTCTATTGGATTTAGAAAAGGTTGTGGATGAGTGGCAAACCAGTTTTGGACCAGAACAGCCCGGTGAAAACTAACATTGTCCCATAAAACCACAAATCTAGCAGGCTCCTGATCTGGATCAGGGACAAGCATTGTGTAAATTGCATCCAGAAAAGTGAGCATATGGCCGGTGTTGTATGGAAGCCAACCTGAAGCCAACCTCATCCACATAAATAAATTCATGGCGAATTACATGGCATCCAGCTCCAATACTCTCTGTAACAGACAAAAGGATATACAGATGAGTAAATATGGTATGTCTGAAGTACTGGAAGTAGTGTTGCATACATACCTCTACAAAGTCATGTCGCATATTCTTGACTCTGTCAGAGTTCCTCTCAAATGGCACCTTGTAAAGTTGTTTCATCATCACTCGGTGCCATTGGAGGATGCGTTGTATGGTCGACAGGCTTACAGCATTGATGTTGTTAAAATATGGTGTCGTTATTCAAGATATGCTCTCTTATCTCTCGAATCCTAATTGCATTGTTGGCCAAAACCATATTTATAATTGCAGTCTCTTGTACATCTGAAAACAAGCGTCCTCCTCCTCCATGATGTCTTTGCCTTTCTACTCTGTACAGAATTCAAAAACAGTATGTGTTCAGCATAGGAATTGTAAACAATGTACAAAAAAATGTAGTACAGCATGATAACCAACCTCATTCATTCAATGCAGTGCAGTAAATGGATGGCTTAGAGTTACAAATGTTTATGCAATACTATGCAGTCATACGTATTTTACAGTACATTACTGTAATGCTAAAATAGTCATTAGATAGTTGCATACCTGTTGTCATTTCTGAAAGTTCGAATTATGGACGCCACTGTAAATCGACTCAAATTGGGCTGGACTCTCAGTCCAGCCTCTCTCATGGTCAAACCGTGGTTGATCACATGATCAACAAGTGTTGCCCTAATCTCATCAGAGATGGCTCTCCTTCCTTCTCTTCTTTGCCCTCATCCTCTTCTTCCTCTCACTCCTACTCCTCTTGCTCTCTGTCCATTGTTGGCATCCATTGTTCAAAACAGGTAATCTGACCTTTGACCCATTTATAGGCCTATACTACAGTAAAGCAGTGATTGGTTAGTGATGAATTAAGCTATTCGTGTTTGCACATGTGAGGAGTGTGTCTGTGAACTGGTGAATAAGTGTAGCATTTTGTATTGGCTGTGTTTCGAAAAGGAAAGCAAGTCACTTCCTGTTAGATTTTTGTGTTTTAGGTAGAGAATTGTGTGCAGTGTTTTGAAAAAAGTGTTTTATGCAATTGACAACTGAGTCAAAGGCTGAAAATAGCTTATGGTTTTGGATATTTGGTGTGTAGTTTTGCACTTTGAGTGAGAGGTTTCAAAAATCGTGTGACATGAAAAGATTTTGTGTGTAAGCAGTTGGAAAAAACTGTAAAAGAAAAGATTAAGATGGGCAAAAGAACACAGACACTGGACAGAGGAACTCTGCCTAGAAGGCCAGCATCCCGGACTCGCCTCTTCACTGTTGACATTGAGACTTGGGTTTTGCGGGGACTATTTAATGAAGCTGCCAGTTGAGGACTTGTGAGGCGTCTGTTTCTCAGACTAGATAATCTAATGTACTTGTCCTCTTGCTCAGTTGTGCACCGGTGCCTCCAACTCCTCTTTCTGTTCTGGTTAGAGCCAGTTTGTGCTGTTCTGTGAAGGGAGTAGTACACAGCTTGATTTCTTGGCAATTTCTCGCATGGAATAGCCTTCATTTCTCAGAACAAGAATAGGCTGACGAGTTTCAGAAGAAAGTTCTTTGTTTCTGGCCATTCTGAGCCTGTAATCGAACCCAAAAATGCTGATGCTCCAAAATCTCAACTAGCCTAAAGAAGGCCAGTTTTATTGCTTCTTTAATCAGAACAACAGCTTCAGCTGTGCTAACATAATTGCAAAAGGTTTTTCTAATGATCAATTAGCCATTTAAAATGATAAACTTGGATTAGCTAACACAACGTGCCATTGGAACACAGGAGTGATGGTTGCTGATAATGGGCCTCTGTACGCCTATGTAGATATTCCACTATAAATAGTCATTTACAAAAACAAGGACATTTCTAAGTGACCTGGCCAAGATAAAGCAAAGCAGTGCGACAAAAACAACAACACACAGTTACACATAAACAAATGTACAGTCAATAACACAAAAGAAAAGAAAAATAGAAAAATCTATGTACAGTGTGTGCAAATGTAGAAGAGTAGGGAGGCAATAAATAGGCCATAGAGGTGAAAATAATTACAATTTAGCATTAATACTGGAGTGATAGATGTGCAGATGATGATGTGCAAGTAGAGATACTGGGGTGCAAAAGAGCAAGAGGGTAAGTAATAATATGGGGATGAGTTAGTCGGGTGGGCTATTTACAGATGGGCTGTGTACAGTGATCAGAGTTCCTCCTCTGTAATTTGGCTTCACATGAGTCTTTCTGTACAGATGTTCATTTTATATTAATAGAAAAAAATCCATACAATTAGCTTCGGTTAGTGAAGATGGAGACTGAAACGAAAACATATGCTTCAAGTACTTTGCTTTCTCTCTTTTTTGGTGAATCACAGGTGACTCCATCATTTGTAACAAGTTTCCATAAATTATTTTTGGTATCATTTCAACGTTGAAGATTAAAAAATCATTTGGTGAACTTTTCCCCATATTCCATCCAGTTCGCTTTATTTTTATAATATATTACACTGGATCTTTCTTGAATAAGTTCCTCCATTTCTTTTTGTTTATCCTCTAACTTATTCTATGCCTCTATGGGACCGTTTTTATTGCTGTCTATCTGTACTGTTAGTCCTTCAATGTCCTTTGTTAATATGGACTCTTTTGATCTAAATTGCTTTTGTTTTAGAGATATTTATAACAATTATAACTGGCTATACTTATTTCACCATTTACCATAATGAGATACAACTTTGAAATCTATTTATCATAATATATGTTTGTAAATGTTCCATTAAAAAAGTACCGTAGTGATTGAGTGTCCATGTAACTCTACCACGATATTTGCATTGCTACTAAGTAACCCTCCAATTGGTCCCCACTATTCCACCCGCTAAAGCCCCTCCCCCATTCCTAGTTGGGTTGTCATCGACAACCGGCAGACCACACCCATCCCCAGGATCCCTAGGCCCCCCGGAGAAAGACTGGGACCCATCCTTCGAAAAGAGCAGAAGCAGATCAACCACCAAAAACATCTCCAATACTCTCACCTCAATTTGCTTTATATTTTTAGCAAAAATCTCACGTATCTTAATCTCCATCATTAACAATTAATATGCGTAATAATGTTGACAGTTCATGAAAAGGATTGTTACCTATAACCAGGATTGTTACCTATAACCAGGATTGTTACCCATAACCAGGATTGTTACCCATAACCAGGATTGTTACCTATAACCAGGATTGTTACCTATAACCAGGATTGTTACCTATAACCAGGATTGTTACCCATAACCAGGATTGTTACCTATAACCAGGATTGTTACCTATAACCAGGATTGTTACCCATAACCAGGATTGTTACCTATAACCAGGATTGTTACCCATAACCAGGATTGTTACCTATAACCAGGATTGTTACCTCTAACCAGGATTGTTACCTCTAACCAGGATTGTTACCTATAACCAGGATTGTTACCCATAACCAGGATTGTTACCTATAACCAGGATTGTTACCTCTAACCAGGATTGTTACCTCTAACCATGATTGTTACCTATAACCAGGATTGTTACCCATAACCAGGATTGTTACCTATAACCAGGATTGTTACCTCTAACCAGGATTGTTACCTCTAACCAGGATTGTTACCCATAACCAGGATTGTTACCTGTTACCAGGATTGTTACCTATAACCAGGATTGTTACCTCTAACCAGGATTGTTACCCATAACCAGGATTGTTACCTGTTACCAGGATTGTTACCTATAACCAGGATTGTTACCTATAACCAGGATTGTTACCTATAACCAGGATTGTTACCCATAACCAGGATTGTTACCCGTTACCAGGATTGTTACCTATAACCAGGATTGTTACCTATAACCAGGATTGTTACCTCTAACCAGGATTGTTACCTATAACCAGGATTGTTACCTATAACCAGGATTGTTACCTGTTACCAGGATTGTTACCCATAACCAGGATTGTTACCTGTTACCAGGATTGTTACCTATAACCAGGATTGTTACCTATAACCAGGATTGTTACCTCTAACCAGGATTGTTACCCATAACCAGGATTGTTACCTCTAACCAGGATTGTTACCTCTAACCAGGATTGTTACCTATAACCAGGATTGTTACCCATAACCAGGATTGTTACCTCTAACCAGGATTGTTACCTCTAACCAGGATTGTTACCTATAACCAGGATTGCCATTACATTACATTTTTGTCAAGCAATTATTTTGTGATTAATCCTATATTGTCCCTAACATCATTACCCCCTAGCATCAGATGTGGGATACACACACACACACACACGCACGCACACGCACGCACGCACACACACACACACACCTACACACACACGCACACACACACACACGCACACACACGCGCACACACACACACACACACACACTCAACACCTTTCCCCAACAATCAACCATAAAGTCAGATGCTGAACGGTTGTTACATCCCAGAGCCCAACTCAAGAAATGCCCTGATTTATAAATGCATATACAGTTACAGCTGTTTGAGAAAGCATGCAAGATTGAGCAGAAATGGTCAAAAATGTGAGATTTAATTCAACAAAGTCAAGTCCTAGGTGATGGAGATTAGATCCACCCCCCTTCCCCTGAAACACACACACGCAATTGCCCCGTTGTGACCATTTTGTCAAACATCTCTGTGCAGTCAGACCTTTAATGATTTTGTGCCACCAGGGCCACCATAATATGCCCCGCCTCTGATTGTCCGAGTGTGACCCCCATCCCCATGGGTTACTGCAGCTAGTGTTGCCAGCACTGCCAGTGCCTGGGTGGGGGCACCCCACCGGAATCCACACTGGCTAGGTATAAGGTCATCAAGGTTCTCATTAGCAGCTTTGAGCATTTCCTTGTATATTATGCTCTCCCATCAGGGGGCTCTGGCTTTGCAGGACCAACCCTGCAAGACAGGCTCAGAATCTTAAAGGGGCGGTGTTCATAGTGTATGTCCACTGTGTCTGTGTTTGTATTCACCAGTATTACCAGATTCTCTGTGTAAACCAATCAGCACCATACAAGGTGCTCTCCTTGATAGCTTTGACTCAAAGCTTAAGGTATGGCTTTGCGGGTGCCTGCGCGCACACTCACACACGCACACACACACGGGTTGCTCTCTGAAAGGTGAATCAATGACATTGTGTGTGGGAAACGCCATTGATTTTGGCGCCTCAGCCTGGGGATCAATCCAGACTATTCTGTTTAACACACAAACCCCAACAACACAACTATAAACTCTTAATCCTAAACCAGATCATGAGAAAAGCTTCAGTACAAAAGAGAAAAAGTATTTTCAACACTTAATTGTCATGTGGCCATATGGTCAAGTGTTCATGTGGGACAAGCACACTAATGTGTGTGTGTGTGTGTGTGTGTGTGTGTGTGTGTGTGTGTGTGTGTGTGTGTGTGTGTCTAGGTGATGGTCAGGTTGACTTTGAGGAGTTTGTGACGATATTGGGACCCAAACTGCTGTCGTCTGAGACCAGAGAAGGTTTCCTTGGAAGCACCATCGATAACATCTTCTGGCAGGTAGGAACACACTCTTCTCTCTCTTCCTCTCCTCTCCTTTCCTCTCCTCTCCTCTCTTCCTCTTTCCATTCCTCTCTTCCCCTCTCCTCTCTTCTCTCCTCTTCTCCTCTCTTTTCTTCTCCCTTCCTCTCTCCTCTAATCCCCTCTCCTCTCTTCCCCTCTCTTCCACTCCCCTCTCCTCTTATCCCCTCTTCTCTCCTCTCCTGTCTTCTTCCCCTCTCCTCTCTTCTCTTCCTCTCTCCTCTTCTCTCTTCCTCTCTCCTCTTCTCTCTTCCTCTCTCCTCACCTCTCTTCCCCTCTCCTCTTTTCTTCCTCTCTTCTCTCTTCCTGTCTCCACTCTTCCCCTCTCGTCTCTGCCTCTCTCCTCTCCCCGCTGCCTCTCTCCTCTCTTCCTCTCTTCCCCTCTCCTCTCTTCCTCTCTCCTCTCCTCTCTTATCCTCTCTTCTCCTCGCCTCTCCTCTCTTCCCTTCTCCTCTCTTCGCTTCTCCTCTCCTCTCTTCTCCTGTCATCTCTTCTCCTCTCTTCTCCTGTCCTCTCTTCTCCTCTCTTCTCCTCTCCTCTCTTCTCCCCTCCTCTCTTCTCCTCTCCTCTCTTCTCCCCTCCTTCTTCTTGCTTTCCTCTTCTCCCTCACTCTGTGAGGTTATTCTGCAGTCAGTACACGTGCTAGATATTGGCTTACAGACACACACAAGCAAACACACACACAAAGATACAGACCCCCTACCTTTTCCTCTCGTCCCATGATGATGGAGTAAAGGATTTTTGTACTTCAAAGAAAATAGACATGCCGGTATGTATGTGTTCCTGGGAGGGTATGTACAGGCTTCAAAGTAAAAAGACGAGAACGGTCTCTACTTCAGAGGAAAGACAGGCTTTTAGGAGAAGGTTCTGTTTGGAGTGGAGACCTGATGCATTTTTGATGTTCTCCCGATCAGAAAAAAATATGTGTTTTGGGAGAACTCAAGCAAAGTTCAACTCAAGTAATTATAGCTCAGTGGTTTTTGCTGCAAAGACTCCCTAGGGGCTCTTCTCAATCCAAACCTGGTTCTCTTAGGATATAATAGGCAGAGATGCAGAGAGGGGAAGACAAAACAAGGAACTGATTGACAGGCAGAGACAGAAACCCAGACACACAGTGAAAAGGTGGCATAGAGAGAGAATGGTAATATAGAAGAGAAAGGGAGTAAAATAGAGTAAGGGAATAACAGATTCCCATAAGTGATTCATGGTGGTGGCAGACAGTCTGTGTCTCTGGAGGGGGGTTTAAAAACTCACCTCACAGGATACAATGGGTTATAGAGAGAGAGAGAGGCAGAGAGAGAGAGAGAGAGAGAGAGAGGAAGCGAGAGAGAGAGAGAGGAAGCGAGAGAGAGCGAGAGAGAGAGAGGCAGAGAGAGAGAGAGAGAGAGAGAGAGAGGGGAAGCGAGGGAGAGAGAGAGAGAGAGAGGCAGAGAGAGAGAGAGAGAGAGAGGCAGAGAGAGAGAGGAAGCGAGAGAGAGAGAGAGAGAGGGCAGAGAGAGAGAGAGAGGGCAGAGAGAGAGAGAGAGAGAGGCAGAGAGCGAGAGAGAGAGAGAGGCAGAGAGAGAGAGAGAGGCAGAGAGAGAGAGAGGGGAAGCGAGAGAGAGAGAGAGAGAGAGAGGCAGAGAGAGAGAGAGAGAGAGAGAGAGGAAGCGAGAGAGAGAGAGAGGGCAGAGAGAGAGAGAGAGGGAAGGGGAGAGAGAGAGAGAGAGAGAGAGAGAGAGGCAGAGAGAGAGAGAGAGGAAGCGAGAGAGAGAGAGAGAGAGAGGCAGAGAGAGAGAGAGGAAGCGAGAGAGAGAGAGAGAGAGAGAGAGAGAGAGAGAAGCGAGAGAGAGAGAGAGAGAGAGGAAGCGAGAGAGAGAGAGACAGAGACAGAGAGTAGAAAATCTTAACAGTATATTTGACCTCTCAGCTCCCCTATCAAATCTAAAAATCTCAAATAGAAAACCGAAGAAAATGAACAACAATGACAAATGGTTTGATGAAGAATGCAAAAATCTAAGAAAGAAATTGAGAAACCTGTCCAACCAAAAACATAGAGACCCGGAAAACCTGAGTCTACGCCTTCACTATGGTGAATCACTAAAACACTATAGAAATACACTACGGAAAAAGAAGGAACAGCATGTCAGAAATCAGCTCAATGTAATTGAAGAATCCATAGACTCTAACCACTTCTGGGAAAATTGGAAAACACGAAACAAATAACAACACGAAGAATTATCTATCCAAAATGGAGATGTATGAATAAACCACTTCTCCAATCTTTTTGTCTCTATAACAAAGAATAAACAGCAAAAACATATACATGATCAAATACAAATCTTAGAATCAACTATTAAAGACGACCAGAACCCACTGGATTCTCCAATTACCTTGAATGAGTTACAGGACAAAATAAAACCCTCCAACCCAAAAAGGCCTGTGGTGTTGATGGTATCCTCAATGAAATGATCAAATATACAGACAACAAATTCCAATTGGCTATACTAAAACTCTTTAACATCATCCTTAGCTCTGGCATCTTCCCCAATATTTGGAACCAAGGACTGATCACCCCAATCCACAAAAGTGGAGACAAATTTTACCCCAATAACTACCGTGGGATATGCGTCAACAACAACCTTGGGAAATTCCTCTGCATTATCATTAACAGCAGACTCGTATGAAAACAATGTACTGAGCAAATGTTAAATTGGCCTTTTACCAAATTACCATACCACAGACCATGTATTCACCCTGCACACCCTAATTTACAACAACACAAACCAAAACAAAGGCAAAGTCTTCTCATGCTTTGTTGATTTCAAAAAAGCCTTTGACTCAATTTGGCATGAGGGTCTGCTATACAAATTGATGGAAAGTGGTGTTGGGCGTAAAACAAACGACATCATAAAATCCATGTACACAAACAACAAGTGTGCAGTTAAAATAGGCAAAAAACACACAAATTTATTCCCACAGGGCCGTGGGGTGAGACAGGGATGCAGCTTAAGACCCAACCTCTTCAACATATATATCAACGAATTGGCGCGGGCACTAGAAAAGTCTGCAGCACCCGACCTCACCCTACTAGAATCTGAAGTCAAATGTCTACTGTTTGCTGATGATCTGGTGCTTCTGTCACCAACCAAGGAGGGCCTACAGCAGCACCTAGATATTCTGCACAGATTCTGCCAGACCTCGGCCCTGACAGTAAATCTCAGTAAGACCAAAATAATGGTGTTCCAAAAAAGGTCCAGTCGCCAGGACCACAAATGCAAATTCCATCTAGACAACATTGCCCTAGAGCACACAAAAAATTATACATACCTTGGCCTAAACATCAGCGCCACAGGTAACTTTCACAAAGCTGTGAACGATTTGAGAGACCAGGCAAGAAGGGCATTCTATGTCATTAAAAGGAACATAAAATTCAACATACCAATTAGGATCTGGCTAAAAATACTTGAATCAGTTATAGAACCCATTGCCCTTTATGGTTGTGAGGTCTGAGGTCCGCTCACCAACCAAGACTTCACAAAATGGAACAAACACCAAATTGAGACTCTGCATGCAGAATTCTGCAAACATATCCCCAGTGTACAACGTAAAACACCAAACTATGCATGCAGAGCAGAATTAGGTCGATACCCACTAATTATCAAAATCCAGAAAAGAGACGTTAAATTCTACAACCACCTAAAAGGAAGCGATTCCCAAACCTTCCATAACAAAGCCATCACCTACAGAGAGATGAACCTGGAGAAGAGTCTAAGCAAGCTGGTACTGGGACTCTGTTCACAAACACACCCCACAGAGCCCCAGGACAGCAACACAATTAGACCCAAGCAAATCATGAGAAAACAAAAAGATAATTACTTGACACATTGGAAAGAATCAACAAAAAACAGAGCAAACTAGAATGCTATTTGGCCCTAAACAGAGAGTACACATTAGCAGAATACCTGACCACAGTGACTGACCCAAACTTAAGGAAAGCTTTGATTATGTACAGACTCAGTGAGCATAGCCTTGCTATTGAGAAAGGCCGCCGTAGGGCAGACATGGCTCTCAAGAGAAGACAGGCTATGTGCACACTGCCCACAAAATTAGGTGGAAACTGAGCTGCACTTCCTAACCTCCTGCCCAATGTATGACCATATTAGAGACACATACTTCCCTCAGATTACACAGATCCACAAAGAACTTGAAAACAAACACAATTTTGATAAACTCCCATATCTACTGGGTGAAATTCCACGGTGTGCGTCACAGCAGCAAGATTTGTGACCTGTTGCCACGAGAAAAGGGCAACCAGTGAAGAACAAACACCATTGTAAATACAACCCATATGTATGCCTATTTATTTTCCCTTGTGTACCCTTAACCATTTGTACATCGTTGCAACACTGTATATATACGTAATATGACATTTGTAATGTCTTTATTGTTTTGAAACTTCTGTATGTGTAATGTTTACAATTTTTTTTATTGTTTATTTCACTTTTGTATATTATCTAACTCACTTGCTTTGGAAATGTTAACACATGTTTCCCATGCCAATAAAGCCCCTGAGAGAGAGAGAGAGAGAGAGAGAGAGAGAGAGAGAGAGAGAGAGAGAGAGAGAGAGAGAGAGAGAGAGGTGTAAAGGAGGAGAGTGAGCACACCTTGATGGGCTCTAATGAGTCATTATGGATGTTTAACTCGGATAATATCAGCTGGATGGAGATGACAAATGTGTGTGTGACTCACATCTCTGAGTTTGTGCCTAGGTAAATTGCTGTCTCTTCGAAATATCAACTTTGTGCATCATCTCCCTCAGTGCTCAATGTTCCCAGGAATTGGTTTGTTCCTTGAATGCCTGGAGAGACTGAATGGAACCCCAGAGTCCTTCTGATATGGGCGGCAGCGTAGCCTAGTGGTTAGAGTATTGGACTAGTAACCGGAAGGTTGCAAGTTCAAACCCCCGAGCTGACACCCCAGAGTCCTTCTGATATCTGCTGTGTAATCCCTGTCTGGAGAGACTGAAAGGAACCCCAGAGTCCTGTAATCTGCTGTGTAATCCCTGTCTGGAGAGACTGAAAGGAACCCCAGAGTCCTGTAATCTGCTGTGTAATCCCTGTCTGGAGAGACTGAATGGAACTCCAGCGTCCTGTAATCTGCTGTGTAATCCCTGTCTGGAGAGACTGAAAGGAACCCCAGAGTCCTGTAATCTGCTGTGTAATCCCTTTCTGGAGAGACTGAATGGAACCCCAGAGTCCTGATATCTGTTGTGTAATCCCTGTCTGGAGAGACTGAATGGAACCCCAGAGTCCTGATATCTGCTGTGTAATCCCTGTCTGGAGAGACTGAATGGAACCCCAGAGTCCTTCTGATATCTGCTGAGTAATCCCTGTCTGGAGAGACTGAATGGAACCCCAGAGTCCTTCTGATATCTGCTGTGTAATACCTGTCTGGAGAGACTGAATGGAACCCCAGAGTCCTGATATCTGCTGTGTAATCCCTGTCTGGAGAGACTGAATGGAACCCTAGAGTCCTGATATCTGCTGTGTAATCCCTGCCTGGAGAGACTGAATGGAACCCCAGAGTCCTGATATCTGTTGAGTAATCCATGTCTGGAGAGACTGAATGGAACCCCAGAGTCCTGATATCTGCTGTGTAATCCCTGTCTGGAGAGACTGAAAAGAACCCCAGAGTCCTGACATCTGCTGAGTAATCCCTGCCTGGAGAGACTGAATGGAACCCCAGAGTCCTGATATCTGCTGAGTAATCCCTGTCTGGAGAGACTGAATGGAACCCCAGAGTCCTGATATCTGCTGAGTAATCCCTGCCTGGAGAGACTGAATGGAACCCCAGAGTCCTGATATCTGCTGAGTAATCCCTGTCTGGAGAGACTGAATGGAACCCCAGAGTCCTGATATCTGCTGAGTAATCCCTGTCTGGAGAGACTGAATGGAACCCCAGAGTCCTTCTGATATCTGCTGAGTAATCCCTGTCTGGAGAGACTGAATGGAACCCCAGAGTCCTGATATCTGCTGAGTAATCCCTGTCTGGAGAGACTGAATGGAACCCCAGAGTCCTGATATCTGCTGAGTAATCCCTGTCTGGAGAGACTGAATGGAACCCCAGAGTCCTGATATCTGCTGAGTAATCTCTGCCTGGAGAGACTGAATGGAACCCCAGAGTCCTGATATCTGCTGAGTAATCTCTGCCTGGAGTTGCCAGATCTGTTTTGTGAGGTTGCCAGGTTTCTGCTGAGAGTCTGCAAATTAGATTGGAAAATGGAGCACTCCCTCCTCGCCAGCAAAACACACCACCACACCGCAAATTAATAGCTCTGGGATCAGTGTGTGTGTGTGTGTGTGTGTGTGTGTGTGTGTGTGGGGGGTGTGGACCACTGCCCATAGCAGCAACACTGTTGATATTTGCATAATTAACCCCTTCCCCCCCCCCATGATAGAACAAAAAAAGCGGAGAATCTGACGACTGATAAAAATCATGTCCAGAGACAACAGATAGTTGCCTGTATTCACAGAGAGTCTCAGAGTTGGTCCAATATGTCTATAGCATTGTTTTCATTGTGATTTAAAACGCTAAACTGATCCTAGATCAGCACTCCTACTCTAAGATGTGAATATGGGCCCTGGGCTTGTCGATCCGGAAACAAACATGTACCGCTGGGAGAAGTCAGGAAGAGGTAAAAGAAAGCCTGGTGGACACTGAACGCAGCCGTGAGTTATCAGTTGTGAGAGGTTGAAGTAGTCGAGAAGGACAGCGAGTCGAACATCTATCTGGCTGTGATTGATGTGTCTGGACACCCTCAGTCTGTCACTTATTGCTGTTAACACACACACACACATGCTCACACAAACACACGTACACACACACAAATGCATGCACACAAGTACACACAAACAAACACACATGCGCACACTCACACACAAACACACACACACACACACACATATGCTACATCACACAGCAGGGTTGACTGAAGACAACAGGCTCTGACAGGTCTCAGCCACGTCCTCTCTTCCAATCTGTGTGTGTGTGCGTGCGTGTGTTAACACAGGCTTGTCTTGCCTTTGAAATGAGACTGACCAACTGACCGACAGACAGACAGACAGACAGACAGACTGTGTGGTTGAGACATCACAACGTAGAGAGAAAACAGACAATACCATCATCTCTCTGCCCTCAACTGACTGACACTGTCTGTACATTAAAATGTTGTATAAACCCAACATGTAAAGGGTTGGTCCCATGTTTCATGAGCTGAAATAAAATATCCCAGAAATGTTCCAAATGGACAAACAGCTTATTTCTCTCAAATTTTGTGCACAAATTTGTTTACATCCCTGTTAGAGAGCATTTCTCCTTTGCCAAGATAATCCATCCACCTGACAGGTGTGGCATTTCAAGAAGCTGATTAAACAGCATGATACTTACACAGGTGCACCTTGTGCTGGGGACAATGAAAGGCCACTCTAAAATGCCACAGATGTCTCAAGTTTTGAAGGAGCGTGCAATTGGCATGTTGACTGCAGGAATGTCTACAGGAGCTGTTTCCAGATCATTTAATGTTCATTTCTCTACCATAAGCCTCCTCCAGCATTGTAGAGAAATGGGCAGTACGTCCAACTGGCCTCACAAGTGAATGACGTCGTGTGGGCGAGCGGTTTGCTGATGTCAACGTTGTGAACAGAGTGCCCCATGATGGTGGTGGGGTAATGGTATGGGCATGCATAAGCTACAGACAAAGTACACAATTGCCTTTAATCTATGACAATTTGAATGCACAGAGATACCGTGTCAAAATCCTGAGGCCCATTCATCCGATCACCTCATGTTTCAGCATGATAATGCACGGCCCCATTACGGAAGGATCTGTACACAATTCCTGGAACCTGAAAATGTCCCAGTTCTTCCATGGCCTGCACACTCACCATGTCAGCCATTGAGCATGTTTGGGATGCTCTGGATCGATTCACAGTGTGTTCGAGTTCCCACCCATATCCAATAACTTCACACAGCCATTGAAGAGGAGTGGGACAACATTCCACAGGCCACAATCAACAGCCTGACTCAACTCTATGTGAAGGAGATGTGTCTGCATGAGGCAAATGGTTGTCACACCAGATACTGACTGCTTTTCTGATCTACCCCCTAATTTTTTTTTTTTTTAAAGGTATCTGTGACCAACAGATGCATGTCTACATTCCCAGTCATGTGAAATCCATAGATTAGGACCTAATGAATGTATTTCATATTTGTTTGTTCAATACAGATGGCTACATCCTACAGATGGCTACACATCCTACAGATGGCTACATCCTACAGATGGCTACATCCAAGTATTGTTTGATTTGCTTGCCATCTATAGTGGTGATGACAGCAGTCTGACTGTTTACTACAGGAAGCTTTGTGTTTTATTGTAGTTTGAATGAAGTGTTGTGTTGTATTACTGTATTCAACAGTTACTTATAGACTGTGTAGAGTGAGTCTGAATGCTGAGTGTTTTTTTCAGACTGACCCTGCATGACCCTTGACCCCCGGTCACTTATTGATTGGAGATGATTGATTATTGACCTTATCTTCATATCTCATTTAAACCGCTAAATAAGGATGTCTTATCAATCAATCACATGTATTTTATAAAGCCCTTTTTTACATCAGCAGTCTCAAAGTGCTTTACAGAAACGCTGCCTAAAACCCCTCAGAGCAAAGCAATGCAGATGCAGGCTATGAGAGTCTTCTAATATATACAGCATCTTCTACCACTATGACTTGTCCTCATCGACCCTGTGGGTGTGAGGGGGTGGAATCATTCTATCCCCTCCTTGGGATGTTTCTATTCCTTGTATTATTCTAGCGGTGTGTGTGTGTGTGTGTGTGTGTGTGTGTGTGTGTGTGTGTGTGTGTGTGTGTGTGTGTGTGTGTGTGTGTGTGTTTTCACCATACAGAACTGAAAACACAGACACAGAAAACAACTACCCACAACCCATAGTGGGAAAACAGGCTGCCTAAGTATGGTTCTCAATCAGAGACAACGATTGACAGCTGCCTCTGGAACCATACCAGGCCAAACACATAGAACTATAAACACACAGAACAAACATAGAATGCCCACCCCAACCCTGACCAAACTAAATTAGAGACATAAAAAAGGAACTAAGGTCAGGATGTGACACACACAGAGACACACACACACAGAGACACACACACACACACACACACACACACATAGAGACACACACACACACACACAGACACACACACAGACACACACACACACACACACACAGACACACACACACACACACACATATGCTACATCACACAGCAGGGTTGACTGAAGACAACAGGCTCTGACAGGTCTCAGCCACGTCCTCTCTTCCAATCTGTGTGTGTGTGCGTGCGTGTGTTAACACAGGCTTGTCTTGCCTTTGAAATGAGACTGACCAACTGACCGACAGACAGACAGACAGACAGACAGACTGTGTGGTTGAGACATCACAACGTAGAGAGAAAACAGACAATACCATCATCTCTCTGCCCTCAACTGACTGACACTGTCTGTACATTAAAATGTTGTATAAACCCAACATGTAAAGGGTTGGTCCCATGTTTCATGAGCTGAAATAAAATATCCCAGAAATGTTCCAAATGGACAAACAGCTTATTTCTCTCAAATTTTGTGCACAAATTTGTTTACATCCCTGTTAGAGAGCATTTCTCCTTTGCCAAGATAATCCATCCACCTGACAGGTGTGGCATTTCAAGAAGCTGATTAAACAGCATGATACTTACACAGGTGCACCTTGTGCTGGGGACAATGAAAGGCCACTCTAAAATGCCACAGATGTCTCAAGTTTTGAAGGAGCGTGCAATTGGCATGTTGACTGCAGGAATGTCTACAGGAGCTGTTTCCAGATCATTTAATGTTCATTTCTCTACCATAAGCCTCCTCCAGCATTGTAGAGAAATGGGCAGTACGTCCAACTGGCCTCACAAGTGAATGACGTCGTGTGGGCGAGCGGTTTGCTGATGTCAACGTTGTGAACAGAGTGCCCCATGATGGTGGTGGGGTAATGGTATGGGCATGCATAAGCTACAGACAAAGTACACAATTGCCTTTAATCTATGACAATTTGAATGCACAGAGATACCGTGTCAAAATCCTGAGGCCCATTCATCCGCCGCCATCACCTCATGTTTCAGCATGATAATGCACGGCCCCATTACGGAAGGATCTGTACACAATTCCTGGAACCTGAAAATGTCCCAGTTCTTCCATGGCCTGCACACTCACCATGTCAGCCATTGAGCATGTTTGGGATGCTCTGGATCGACGTGTACGACAGTGTGTTCGAGTTCCCACCCATATCCAATAACTTCACACAGCCATTGAAGAGGAGTGGGACAACATTCCACAGGCCACAATCAACAGCCTGACTCAACTCTATGTGAAGGAGATGTGTCGCGCTGCATGAGGCAAATGGTTGTCACACCAGATACTGACTGCTTTTCTGATCTACCCCCCTAATTTTTTTTTTTAAAGGTATCTGTGACCAACAGATGCATGTCTACATTCCCAGTCATGTGAAATCCATAGATTAGGACCTAATGAATGTATTTCATATTTGTTTGTTCAATACAGATGGCTACATCCTACAGATGGCTACACATCCTACAGATGGCTACATCCTACAGATGGCTACATCCAAGTATTGTTTGATTTGCTTGCCATCTATAGTGGTGATGACAGCAGTCTGACTGTTTACTACAGGAAGCTTTGTGTTTTATTGTAGTTTGAATGAAGTGTTGTGTTGTATTACTGTATTCAACAGTTACTTATAGACTGTGTAGAGTGAGTCTGAATGCTGAGTGTTTTTTTCAGACTGACCCTGCATGACCCTTGACCCCCGACGTCACTTATTGATTGGAGATGATTGATTATTGACCTTATCTTCATATCTCATTTAAACCGCTAAATAAGGATGTCTTATCAATCAATCACATGTATTTTATAAAGCCCTTTTTTACATCAGCAGTCTCAAAGTGCTTTACAGAAACGCTGCCTAAAACCCCTCAGAGCAAAGCAATGCAGATGCAGGCTATGAGAGTCTTCTAATATATACAGCATCTTCTACCACTATGACTTGTCCTCATCGACCCTGTGGGTGTGAGGGGGTGGAATCATTCTATCCCCTCCTTGGGATGTTTCTATTCCTTGTATTATTCTAGCGGTGTGTGTGTGTGTGTGTGTGTGTGTGTGTGTGTGTGTGTGTGTGTGTGTGTGTGTGTGTGTGTGTGTGTGTGTGTGTGTGTGTGTGTGTGTGTGTGTGTGTGTGTGTGTGTTTCACCATACAGAACTGAAAACACAGACACAGAAAACAACTACCCACAACCCATAGTGGGAAAACAGGCTGCCTAAGTATGGTTCTCAATCAGAGACAACGATTGACAGCTGCCTCTGGAACCATACCAGGCCAAACACATAGAACTATAAACACACAGAACAAACATAGAATGCCCACCCCAACCCTGACCAAACTAAATTAGAGACATAAAAAAGGAACTAAGGTCAGGATGTGACACACACAGAGACACACACACACAGAGACACACACACACACACACACACACACACATAGAGACACACACACACACACACAGACACACACACACACACACACACACACACACACACACAGACACACACACACACACACACACATACAGACACACACACCACCACGCTACAACTGTAAATCAGACCAAATGAGACAAACTTTTAGAATCCTAAATGTCTATGTTTGATGAGATCGAACTGTCTGTTATTCCAGGACACTCTGTAATGTCGTCTCCATTCTGCTATAATACCACTGGCAGGACACTCGGTAATGTCTCCATTCTGCTATAATACCACTGGCAGGACACTCGGTAATGTCTCCATTCTGCTATAATACCACTGGCAGGACACTCCGTAATGTCTCCATTCTGCTATAATACCACTGGCAGGACACTCGGTAATGTCTCCATTCTGCTATAATACCACTGCCAGGACACTCGGTAATGTCTCCATTCTGCTATAATACCACTGGCAGGACACTCCGTAATGTCTCCATTCTGCTATAATACCACTGGCAGGACACTCGGTAATGTCTCCATTCTGCTATAATACCACTGCCAGGACACTCGGTAATGTCTCCATTCTGCTATAATACCACTGCCAGGACACTCGGTAATGTCTCCATTCTACTATAATACCACTGGCAGGACACTCCGTAATGTCTCCATTCTGCTATAATACCACTGGCAGGACACTCGGTAATGTCTCCATTCTGCTATAATACCACTGCCAGGACACTCCGTAATGTCTCCATTCTGCTATAATACCACTGTCAGGACACTCGGTAATGTCTCCATTCTGCTATAATACCACTGGCAGGACACTCCGTAATGTCTCCATTCTGCTATAATACCACTGGCAGGACACTCGGTAATGTCTCCATTCTGCTATAATACCACTGCCAGGACACTCCGTAATGTCTCCATTCTGCTATAATACCACTGCCAGGACACTCGGTAATGTCTCCATTCTGCTATAATACCACTGGCAGGACACTCCGTAATGTCTCCATTCTGCTATAATACCACTGGCAGGACACTCCGTAATGTCTCCATTCTGCTATAATACCACTGGCAGGACACTCCGTAATGTCTCCATTCTGCTATAATACCACTGGCAGGACACTCCGTAATGTCTCCATTCTGCTATAATACCACTGGCAGGACACTCGGTAATGTCTCCATTCTGCTATAATACCACTGGCAGGACACTCCGTAATGTCTCCATTCTGCTATAATACCACTGGCAGGACACTCCGTAATGTCTCCATTCTGCTATAATACCACTGGCAGGACACTCTGTAATGTCTCCATTCTGCTATAATACCACTGGCAGGACACTCCGTAATGTCTCCATTCTGCTATAATACCACTGGCAGGACACTCTGTAATGTCGTCTCCATTCTGCTATAATACCACTGGCAGGACACTCGGTAATGTCTCCATTCTGCTATAATACCACTGGCAGGACACTCCGTAATGTCTCCATTCTGCTATAATACCACTGGCAGGACACTCCGTAATGTCTCCATTCTGCTATAATACCACTGGCAGGACACTCGGTAATGTCTCCATTCTGCTATAATACCACTGCCAGGACACTCGGTAATGTCTCCATTCTGCTATAATACCACTGGCAGGACACTCCGTAATGTCTCCATTCTGCTATAATACCACTGGCAGGACACTCCATAATGTCTCCATTCTGCTATAATACCACTGCCAGGACACTCCGTAATGTCTCCATTCTGCTATAATACCACTGCCAGGACACTCGGTAATGTCTCCATTCTACTATAATACCACTGGCAGGACACTCCGTAATGTCTCCATTCTGCTATAATACCACTGGCAGGACACTCGGTAATGTCTCCATTCTGCTATAATACCACTGCCAGGACACTCCGTAATGTCTCCATTCTGCTATAATACCACTGTCAGAACACTCGGTAATGTCTCCATTCTGCTATAATACCACTGGCAGGACACTCCGTAATGTCTCCATTCTGCTATAATACCACTGGCAGGACACTCGGTAATGTCTCCATTCTGCTATAATACCACTGCCAGGACACTCCGTAATGTCTCCATTCTGCTATAATACCACTGCCAGGACACTCGGTAATGTCTCCATTCTGCTATAATACCACTGGCAGGACACTCCGTAATGTCTCCATTCTGCTATAATACCACTGGCAGGACACTCCGTAATGTCTCCATTCTGCTATAATACCACTGGCAGGACACTCCGTAATGTCTCCATTCTGCTATAATACCACTGGCAGGACACTCCGTAATGTCTCCATTCTGCTATAATACCACTGGCAGGACACTCGGTAATGTCTCCATTCTGCTATAATACCACTGGCAGGACACTCCGTAATGTCTCCATTCTGCTATAATACCACTGGCAGGACACTCCGTAATGTCTCCATTCTGCTATAATACCACTGGCAGGACACTCCGTAATGTCTCCATTTCAACATAAAATACACTACTTTTGCCCATTGAGTGAATAGGGTGCAATTTCGAACACAGCCTGTGTGAGACAGACAGGATATTAGATAGAGTGATAATAGAAGAGAGACAGACAGGATAGATTGATAACAGCAGAGAGACAGACAGGATAGAGTGATAACAGCAGAGAGACAGACAGGATATTGGATAACAGCAGAGAAACAGACAGGATAGAGTGATAACAGCAGAGAGACAGACAGGATATTTGATAGAGTGATAACAAGAGAGACAGACAGGATATTTGATAGAGTGATAACAGCAGAGAGACAAACAGGATAGAGTGATAACAGCAGAGAGACAGACAGGATATTTGATAGAGTGATAACAGCAGAGAGACAGACAGGATAGAGTGATAACAGCAGAGAGACAGACAGGATAGAGTGATAACAGCAGAGAGACAGACAGGATATAGTGATAACAGCAGAGAGACAGACAGGATAGAGTGATAACAGCAGAGAGACAGACAGGATATAGTGATAACAGCAGAGAGACAGACAGGATAGAGTGATAACAGCAGAGAGACAGACGGGATAGAGTGATAACAGCAGAGAGACAGACAGGATAGAGTGATAACATCAGAGAGACAGACAGGATATTGGATAACAGCAGAGAGACAGACAGGATAGAGTGATAACAGCAGAGAGACAGACAGGATATTTGATAGAGTGATAACAGCAGAGAGACAGACAGGATATTTGATAGAGTGATAACAGCAGAGCGACAGACAGGATAGAGTGATAACAGCAGAGAGACAGACGGGATAGAGTGATAACATCAGAGAGACAGACAGGATAGAGTGATAACAGCAGAGAGACAGACGGGATTGAGTGATAACCTCAGAGAGACAGACGGGATAGAGTGATAACAGCAGAGAGACAGACGGGATAGAGTGATAACAGCAGAGAGACAGACAGGATAGAGTGATAACAGCAGAGAGACAGATGGGATAGAGTGATAACAGCAGAGAGACAGACGGGATAGAGTGATAGCAGCAGAGAGACAGACGGGATAGAGTGATAACATCAGAGAGACAGACAGGATAGAGTGATAACAGCAGAGAGACAGACGAGATAGAGTGATAACAGCAGAGAGACAGACAGGATAGAGTGATAACAGCAGAGAGACAGACGGGATAGAGTGATAACAGCAGAGAGACAGACAGGATAGAGTGATAACAGCAGAGAGACAGACGGGATAGAGTGATAACAGCAGAGAGACAGATGGGATAGAGTGATAACAGCAGAGAGACAGACGGGATAGAGTGATAACAGCAGAGAGACAGATGGGATAGAGTGATAACAGCAGAGAGACAGACAGGATAGAGTGATAACAGCAGAGAGACAAACAGGATAGAGTTATAACAGCAGAGAGACAGACAGGATAGAGTGATAACATCAGAGAGACAGACAGGATAGAGTGATAACATCAGAGAGACAGACAGGATAGAGTGATAACATCAGAGAGACAGACAGGATAGAATGATAACAGCAGAGAGACAGACAGGATAGAGTGATAACAGCAGAGAGACAGACAGGATAGAGTGATAACAGCAGAAAGACAGACAGGATAGAGTGATAACAGCAGAGAGACAGACAGGATAGAGTGATAACATCAGCGAGACAGACAGGATAGAGTGATTACATCAGAGAGACAGACAGGATAGAGTGATAACAGCAGAGAGACAGACAGGATAGAGTGATAACAGCAGAGAGACAGACAGGATAGAGTGATAACAGCAGAGAGACAGACAGGATAGAGTGATAACAGCAGAGAGACAGACAGGATAGAGTGATAACATCAGCGAGACAGACAGGATAGAGTGATTACATCAGAGAGACAGACAGCATAGAGTGATTACATCAGAGAGACAGACAGCATAGAGTGATAACATCAGATAGACAGACAGGATAGAGTGATAACATCAGAGAGACAGACAGGATAGAGTGATAACATCAGAGAGACAGACAGGATGGAGTGATAACATCAGAGAGACAGACAGGATAGAGTGATAACAGCAGAGAGACAGACAGGATAGAGTGATAACAGCAGAGAGACAGACAGGATAGAGTGATAACATCAGAGAGATAGACAGGATAGAGTGATAACATCAGAGAGACAGATAGGATAGAGTGATAACAGCAGAGAGACAGACAGGATAGAGTGATAACAGCAGAGAGACAGACAGGATAGAGTGATAACAGCAGAGAGACAGACAGGATAGAGTGATAACATCAGAGAGACAGACAGGATAGAGTGATAACATCAGAGAGACAGATAGGATAGAGTGATAACATCAGAGAGACAGACAGGATAGAGTGATAACATCAGAGGGACAGACATGATAGAGTGATAACATCAGAGAGACAGACAGGATAGAGTGATAACAGCAGAGAGACAGACAGGATAGAGTGATAACAGCAGAGAGACAGACAGGATAGAGTGATAACAGCAGAGAGACAGACAGGATAGAGTGATAACATCAGAGAGACAGACAGGATAGAGTGATAACATCAGAGAGACAGACAGGATAGAGTGATAACAGCAGAGAGACAGACAGGATAGAATGTTGACAGACAGGATAGAGTGATAACAGCAGAGAGACAGACAGGATAGAGTGATAACAGCAGAGAGACAGACAGGATAGAGTGATAACAGCAGAGAGACAGACAGGATAGAGTGATAACAGCAGAGAGACAGACAGGATAGAGTGATAACAGCAGAGAGACAGACAGGATAGAGTGATAACAGCAGAGAGACAGACAGGATAGAGTGATAACAGCAGAGAGACAGACATGATAGAGTGATAACAGCAGAGAGACAGACAGGATATAGTGATAACAGCAGAGAGACAGACAGGATAGAGTGATAACAGCAGAGAGACAGACAGGATAGAGTGATAACAGCAGAGAGACAGACAGGATAGAGTGATAACAGCAGAGAGACAGACAGGATAGAGTGAAAACAGCAGAGAGACAGACAGGATAGAGTGATAACAGCAGAGAGACAGACAGGATAGAGTGATAACAGCAGAGAGACAGACAGGATAGAGTGATAACAGCAGAGAGACAGACAGGATAGAGTGATAACCTGCTACTCTCCTCTCATTCACTCCACAGGTGTACCTGTTACTCTCCTCTCATTCACTCCACAGGTGTACCTGCTACTCTCCTCTCATTCACTCCACAGGTGTACCTGCTACTCTCCTCTCATTCACTCCACAGGTGTACCTGCTACTCTCCTCTCATTCACTCCACAGGTGTACCTGCTACTCTCCTCTCATTCACTCCACAGGTGTACCTGCTACTCTCCTCTCATTCAGTCCACAGGTGCACCTGCTACTCTCCTCTCATTCACTCCACAGGTGTACCTGGTACTCTCCTCTCATTCACTCCACAGGTGTACCTGCTACTCTCCTCTCATTCACTCCACAGGTGTACCTGGTACTCTCCTCTCATTCACTCCACAGGTGTACCTGCTACTCGCCTCTCATTCACTCCACAGGTGTACCTGCTACTCTCCTCTCATTCACTCCACAGGTGTACCTGCTACTCTCCTCTCATTCACTCCACAGGTGTACCTGCTACTCTCCTCTCATTCACTACACAGGCGTACCTGGTACTCTCCTCTCATTCACTCCACAGGTGTACCTGGTACTCTCCTCTCATTCACTCCACAGGTGTACCTGCTACTCTCCTCTCATTCACTCCACAGGTGTACCTGCTACTCTCCTCTCATTCACTCCACAGGTGTACCTGCTACTCTCCTCTCATTCACTCCACAGGTGTACCTGCTACTCTCCTCTCATTCACTCCACAGGTATACCTGTTACTCTCCTCTCATTCACTCCACAGGTGTACCTGTTACTCTCCTCTCATTCACTCCACACGTGTACCTGCTACTCTCCTCTCATTCACTCCACATGTATACCTGTTACTCTCCTCTCATTCACTCCACAGGTGTACCTGCTACTCTCCTCTCATTCACTCCACAGGTGTACCTGCTACTCTCCTCTCATTCACTCCACAGGTATACCTGTTACTCTCCTCTCATTCACTCCACAGGTATACCTGTTACTCTCCTCTCATTCACTCCACAGGTATACCTGCTACTCAGGTAATTCTGTCCACAGTGGCAGGGGAACAAAAGAGTTCTCCCTCCCTCCCTCCTCTCTCTTTCTCGCTCTCTTACTCCCTCTTTGTTTTTCCCTTTTTCTCTCTTACTCCCTCTTTGTTTTTCCCTTTTTCTCTCTTTCTCTCTCTTTTTTCTCTCTCGCTCACTCCATCCCTTTCTTTTTCTCTCTCTCCTACTCCCTGTCTTTCTTTCTATCTCTCTCCTTTTTTCCCTCTCCCGTATTAGGAAGGGAGGGAGGTAGGGTGGGAGGGAGGGCGGGTAGGTGGGAGGGGCAGATGCAGAGTAGAACACTCCAAAAAGTAAAATGAATTATACATTTAGAAATGAAAACCTCAGAGACCTCAGACTGACTTTTGATTGGAATGAGACTTGCTCCGCTCAGAGCGTCATAAATCACTTTCACACACACGCCCGCACACTAACACACACACACACACAAATACACACACACATATACACAAACACACACACACACACAAAAATGAGAAGGGGAAAAAATGATATGATTTGACCTTGGTGTGTATCTGTGTGTGTGTCCTGCCCCTGCAGTTTGACATCCAGCAGATGTCCCTGGACGAGCTGAAGCAGGTTCTGTTTCACGCATTCCGAGACCACCTGACGATGAAGGACATCGAGAACATCATCATCAACGAAGAGGAGAGCCTCAACGAGACAGGGAACTGCCCCGAGTACGAGGGAGGTGAGAGAGGGAGTTGGGGGGGTGGGGGTGACAGAGAGCAGGGTAGAGAGAGACACACAGAGAGAGATAATACTAAAAGAGAGAGATGGTAGAGAAAGAAATGGAGAGAGAAGAGAGAGAGAGACAAAGAGTTTAGTATTTAGTATTTTATTGGGATCCCTGATTAGCCGCTACTCTTCCTGGGGTCCAAACAGGAAACAAAACAACAAATCAAATACATAATATAATATACATAATACTACATAATATACATAATATACATAATACTACATAATATAAATAACATACATAATATACATAATTCTACATAATCCTACATAATATAAATAACATACATAATATACATAATTCTACATAATCCTACATAATATAAATAACATACATAATATACATAATACTACATAATCCTACATAATATAAATAATATACATAATATGCATAATACTACATAATATAAATAATATACATAATATACATAATACTACATAATATAAATAACATACATAATATACATAATACTACATAATCCTACATAATATAAATAATATACATAACACAACATTATACTACATAATATAAATAACATACATTATATGCATAATACTACATAATCCTACATAATATACCCAATTTACATAACACAACATAATATACGTAATATACATAACACTACATAAAATACATAATATACATAATACTACATAATCCTACATAATATACATAATTTACATAACACAACATAATATACATAACACTACATAAAATACATAATATACATAATACTACATAATTCTACATAATATACATAATACTACATAATATAAATAATATACATAATATAGATAATACTACATAATATAAATAACATACATAATACTACATAATCCAACATATTATACATAATCCTACATAATATACATAACACAACATAGTATACGTAATATACATAACACTACATAATATACATAATACTACATAATATGCATAATACTACATAATATAAATAACATACATAATATACATAATACTACATAATATAAATAACATACATAATACTACATAATATAAATAACATACATAATACTACATAATATAAATAACATACATAATACTACATAATCCTACATAATATACGTAATATACATAACACTACATAATATACATAATCTCCTGCCTCTGCCTCTGCCTCTGCCTCACGTCTCAGAAACAGGTGATGGCTCCTGCCCGATGACCCGTTCCGGATCACACAAGCTAAAGATTCGTTCAAGGCCTCTTACCTACATGATACAATAACACAGTGCAAATTACAATGCAAGATATATTAAAATGTTTGTGTCTGTTCACAATCCCTGTTGTGTTGTAAGGTGTTCTTTATCTGTTTTTTTATCTGGATGTATTGCTTTCTTGAGTTACCTGGGGTGGCAGAGAGTTCCATGTAGTCATGGCTCTGTTTGTTTCTCAGCCTCTTTTCTGGACCTGGGGACTGTGAAGAGACCTCTGATTACATGTCTTGTGTTGAACAGATCAGTGTCCAAACTGTGTGTCAACTGTTTGAACAGACAGTTCTGTACCTTCAACACATCAATACCTCGCACAAAGACCAATGGCGATACAGTCAATCTCTCCTCAACTTTGAGCCAGGAGAGATTGACATGCATGTTAATGTTTACGAAGTTGCTGACATTCGCCCTCCGTGTACATCTAAGTGCAATACGTGCTGCTCTGTTCAGGACCAACTGACACACAGACTTTATTCAAGGTCAATGGAAGGTCATTAGTAAAAACAGAAAACAATAATGGCCCTAGCCAGCTGACTTGCGGTACACCACACTCACCAAATTTGCATTAGTTAAGCTTCCATTAAAGAAAACCCTCTGTGTTCTATTAGATAGGTAACTCTCAGAGAGAAAGAAGAGGAAGTGAGGAGAGTGAGAGATGATGAAGGAAGGAAGGAGAGAAAGACTGCTAGTCTGCCACTGCCAGACAAAGTTTGAGGAAAACAATTGAGACAGAGACAGAGACAGAAACAGAGACAGAGAGAGAGCCTAGCAGTTAAGAGTGTAGGGCCAGTAACCGAAAGGTTGCTGGTTCGAATCCCTGATCCAACTAGGTAAGAAATCTGCCGATGTGCCCTTGAACAAGAAATGTAACTGTAGTTCGTCTTGTCACTCTGGATAGGATAAATGGTTGAAATGTAAATGTAGAGAGCGAGATGAAGGGATTCCAGTAAATGAGCGAAGGAAAGAAAAGGAGGGTCTGGGAGAGAAGATAATGGAAGAGAAACAGGAGTGGAGTGAAGAGGGGAAGGGAGAGAGAGAAGAAACCAAAAGTGAAATTGGAAGCTAAACCAAAGATTATCTTCCTCTCCTTCTGCCCTCTCCCTCAATCCTTCCTATCTCTCTCTCTCTCCCTTCCTCTCATGTCTCTATCCTCCTACCCTTTCTTCTTCCTTCTCTTTCTCCGACCCTGTGAGAATTCAGTCTGTCGGACTCCATTAGACACATCTCTGTGTGTCTGGGTTACTGTCTCTGTGTGTCTGGTATGGTCTGCTCCAGGCTGATGTCTGGTCTGCTTCAGGCTGGTGTCTGTGCTGCTCCAGGCTGATGTCTGGGCTGCTCCAGGCTAGTGTCTGTGCTGCTCCAGGCTGATGTCTGGTCTGCTCCAGGCTGGTGTCTGTGCTGCTCCAGGCTGATGTCTGGGCTGCTCTAGGCTAGTGTCTGTGCTGCTCCAGGCTGATATCTGGGCTGCTCCAGGCTGGTGTCTGGGCTGCTCTAGGCTGGTGTCTGGGCTGCTCCAGGCTGATATCTGGGCTGCTCCATGCTGATGTCTGGGCTGCTCCAGGCTGGTGTCTGGGCTGCTCCAGGCTGGTGTCTGAGCTGCTCCAGGCTGATGTCTGGTCTACTCCAGGCTGATGTCTGGTCTGCTCCAGGCTGATGTCTGGTCTGCTCCAGGCTGCTATCTGGGCTGCTCCAAGCTGATGTTTGGTCTGCTCCAGGCTGATGTCTGGGCTGCTCCAGGCTGATGTCTCTGGGGGAACGGAAAGTGTATTTGACCAGTTTGTGATGTTACCAGCATGGGGAATGGGAGGGGAGGCATAATATGAAATTATCATAATTTGATGTAATAAGTGACTTAAGTTATACTTCTATTTTTCTCCTCTCTCTTCCCCTCCTCTTCTCTCCTCTTCCCCTCCCCTTCTCTCCCCTTCCCCTCCTCTTCTCTCCTCTTCCCCTCCTCTTCTCCCCTCTTCCCCTCCTCTTCTCCCCTCTTCCCCTCCTCTTCTCTCCTCTTCCCCTCCTCTTCATCTCCTCTTCCCCTCCTCTTCTCTCCTCTTCCCTCCTCTTCTCTCCTCTTCCCCTCCTCTTCTCTCCTCTTCCCCTCCTCTTCTCCCCTCTTCCCTCCTCTTCTCCCCTCTTCCCCTCCTCTTCTCCCCTCTTCCCCTCTTTCTCCCTCTTCCCCTCCTCTTCATCTTCATCTCCTCTTCCCCTCCTCTTCTCTCCTCTTCCCTCCTCTTCCCCTCCTTTTCTCTCCTCTTCCCCTCCTCTTCTCTCCTCCTCTCCTCTCCCTCTTCCCATCCTCTTCTCTCCTCTTCCCCTCCTCTTCTCCCCTCTTTCCCTCCTCTTCTCCCCTCTTCCCCTCCTCTTCTCCCCTCTTCCCCTCCTCTTCTCTCCTCTTCCCCTCCTCTTCATCTCCTCTTCCCCTCCTCTTCTCTCCTCTTCCCCTCCTCTTCTCCCCTCTTCCCTCCTCTTCTCCCCTCTTCCCCTCCTCTTCTCCCCTCTTCCCTCCTCTTCTCTCCTCTTCCCCTCCTCTTCATCTCCTCTTCCCCTCCTCTTCTCTCCTCTTCCCCTCCTCTTCCCCTCCTTTTCTCTCCTCTTCCCCTCCTCTTCTCTCCTCTTCCTCTCCTCTTCTCTCCTCTTCCCATCCTCTTCTATCCTCTTCCCCTCCTCTTCTCTTCCTCTTCCCCTCCTCTTCTCTCCTCTTGCCCTCCTCTTCTCTCCTCTTTCCTCTCCTCTTCTCTCCTCTTCCCCTCCTCTTCTCTCCTCTTCCCCTCCTCTTCTCTCCTCTTCCCCTCCTCTTCTCCCCTCTTTCCCTCCTCTTCTCCCCTCTTCCCCTCCTCTTCTCCCCTCTTCCCCTCCTCTTCTCTCCTCTTCCCCTCCTCTTCCCCTCCTCTTCTCTCCTCTTCCCCTCCTCTTCCCCTCCTTTTCTCTCCTCTTCCCCTCCTCTTCTCTCCTCTTCCTCTCCTCTTCTCTCCTCTTCCCATCCTCTTCTATCCTCTTCCCCTCCTCTTCTCTCCTCTTCCCCTCCTCTTCTCTCCTCTTGCCCTCCTCTTCTCTCTTCTTCCTCTCCTCTTCTCTCCTCTTCCCCTCCTCTTCTCTCCTCTTCCCCTCCTCTTCCCATCCTCTTCCCCTCCTCTTCTCTCCTCTTCCCCTCCTCTTCTCTCCTCTCATCTCTTCTCTTATTCAGTCCATCCTAAGAAGAAGAACAGACAGACATGCGTGAGGAAGAGCCTGATCTGCGCCTTTGCCATGGCCTTCATCATCAGCGTCATGCTCATCGCGGCCAATCAGATGCTGCGAAACGGCATGGAGTAAGCCAATCACACTGTGAGCCTGGGGAGTGGGCCTTACATTTAAATGACCTCACTTCCTCTCTCTGCAGCAAAAACAGGAAGACAGACCAGCCAGAACCCAAACACCTCTGTGAAGGACAACTATCTGTTATTTTAATGACGTTTGTTTTGATTTATATCATGAACAGTAAACAGACAAGAGAGTGCAAGTACTGAAGGACGCACACGGAAAATGTCGTTTTCAGTGGAAAAAAAGACAAATCAAATCAAAAACACTAAGAGGACTTGATGAACAGACCGGACATGATACAAAGCAATCTTTTATATGTTGTGGGCATAAAGGGATTCCTTTCATTTCTGTATCAGAGAAGGCCACCCCTTTAAGAATGATTTTCTAACCACCCCTTTAAAATAAACGTTTTTTTTAACCTCCTATTTAAAAGATCAATTGTCTAATCAAAAGCAATCTATTGAACATGCATCAGGTGCTTTGAGCCATTCCTAATTTTTAACTGAACTTTTGGTTCTGGGTTTACTTCAGGAGGGAAACATTACCTGACTAGCGCTCCTACTGTTTAATGTTTTAAACTGTATCTAAACGTGTTAATCTGTTATTTTTTATTATTATTCTACTATCTTATATTTACATGTTATAGTCACTCACCTGTGGACATTATACCAATGTATGTTTACATTGTAACAGAGATGGTTCGCGACTTGAGGACAAACTCGTGTTAGCTCCCAGAACAAACCCCTAGGCTTTAGCTCAGCTGACTTCCATAGTCTTAAATCACATAGGCATCATTCTACACCTGACATTCCCTCCCTCACAATGTTGCTACAGTATAGTCGACTGTCTGTCTGTCTCTATGTCTGTCTGTATGCACTGCATGTGACTTAAACTGTATGTATGTACAGTATTTACCGTATGTCATGCCCATAGGGCGGTGTTCTGTGTCAACTGTCCCCAAAGGAACATGAACCACCTGGCCTTCTTGGTCCATGAATAATAAGGTTGTGGTCTGAAATGTCTTTGACCAGGTCATGTAAAATTGCTTTTCATTCCAGAAAGTTGTTGTTTTCCCCCCTCAGCCCCACGTTCACTCGCCTTCACAGATCTGACAGGACTGACTGGATGGATGAATGCAACATATCCAATCTGACTGACTGGATGGATGAAACATATCCAATCTGACTGGATGGATGAATGAAACATATCCAATCTGACTGGTTGGATGAATGCAACATATCCAATCTGACTGACTGGATGGATGAAACATATCCAATCTGACTGACTGGATGGATGAATGCAACATATCCAATCTGACTTGTTGGATGAATGCAACATATCCAATCTGACTGGATGGATGAATGCAACATATCCAATCTGACTGACTGGATGGATGAAACATATCCAATCTGACTGGATGGATGAATGCAACATATCCAATCTGACTGGATGGATGACTGCAACATATCCAATCTGACTGACTGGATGGATGAAACATATCCAATCTGACTGGATGGATGAATGAAACATATCCAATCTGACTGGATGGATGAATGCAACATATCCAATCTGACTGGATGGATGAATGCAACATATCCAATCTGACTGGATGGATGAATGCAACATATCCAATCTGACTGGATGGATGAATGCAACATATCCAATCTGACTGGATGGATGAAACATATCCAATCTGACTGGATGGATGGATGAATGCAACATATCCAATCTGACAGGACTGACTGGATGGATGAATGAAACATATCCAATCTGACTGGATGGATGACTGCAACATATCCAATCTGACTGACTGGATGGATGAAACATATCCAATCTGACTGGATGGATGAATGAAACATATCCAATCTGACTGGATGGATGAATGCAACATATCCAATCTGACTGGATGGATGAATGCAACATATCCAATCTGACTGGATGGATGGATGAAACATATCCAATCTGACTGGATGGATGAATGCAACATATCCAATCTGACTGGATGGATGAATGCAACATATCCAATCTGACTGGATGGATGAAACATATCCAATCTGACTGGATGGATGGATGAATGCAACATATCCAATCTGACAGGACTGACTGGATGGATGAATGAAACATATCCAATCTGACTGGATGGATGAATGCAACATATCCAATCTGACTGGATGGATGGATGAAACATATCCAATCTGACTGGATGGATGGATGAAACATATCCAATCTGACTGGATGGATGAATGCAACATATCCAATCTGACTGGATGGATGGATGAATGCAACATATCCAATCTGACAGGACTGACTGGATGGATGAATGAAACATATCCAATCTGACTGGATGGATGAATGAAACATATCCAATCTGACTGGTTGGATGGATGAAACATATCCAATCTGACTGGATGGATGAATGCAACATATCCAATCTGACTGGATGGATGAATGAAACATATCCAATCTGACTGGTTGGATGGATGAAACATATCCAATCTGACTGGATGGATGAATGAAACATATCCAATCTGACTGGTTGGATGAATGAAACATATCCAATCTGACTGGATGGATGAATGCAACATATCCAATCTAACAGGACTGACTGGATGGATGAATGCAACATATCCAATCTGACTGGATGGATGAATGCAACATATCCAATCTGACTGGATGGATGAAACATATCCAATCTGACTGACTGGATGGATGAAACATATCCAATCTGACTGGATGGATGAATGAAACATATCCAATCTGACTGGATGGATGAATGCAACATATCCAATCTGACTGGATGGATGGATGAATGCAACATATCCAATCTGACAGGACTGACTGGATGGATGAATGAAACATATCCAATCTGACTGGATGGATGAATGAAACATATCCAATCTGACTGGATGGATGGATGGATGAAACATTTTGGAAAGTCCACCTCCTATCCAATCTGACTGGATGGATGGATGAAACATGGTGGAATCTCCACCTCCTATCCAATCTGACTGGATGGATGAATTAAACATCTCCAATCTGACTGGATGGATGAAAGCAACATTTTGGAAAGTCCACCTCCTATCCAATCTGACTGGATGGATGGATGAAACATGGTGGAATCTCCACCTCCTATCCAATCTGACTGGATGGATGAATTAAACATCTCCAATCTGACTGGATGGATGAATGCAACATGGTGTAAAGTCCACCTCCTGTCCAATCTGACTGGATAGATGAATGAAACATTTTGGAAAGTCCACCTCCTATCCAATCTGACTGGATGGATGAAAGCAACATTTTGGAAAGTCCACCTCCTATCCAATCTGACTGGATGGATGAAAGCAACATTTTGGAAAGTTCACCTCCTATCCAATCTGACTGGATGGATGAATGAAACATGGTGGAAAGTCCACCTCCTATCCAATCTGACTGGATGGATGAAAGCAACATTTTGGAAAGTCCACCTCCTATCCAATCTGACTGGATGGATGAATGCAACATGGTGGAAAGTCCACCTCCTATCCAATCTGACTGGATGGATGAAAGAAACATATCCAATCTGACTGGATGGATGAATGCAACATGGTGGAAAGTCCACCTCCTATCCAATCTGACTGGATAGATGAATTAAACATCTCCAATCTGACTGGATGGATGAAAGCAACATTTTGGAAAGTCCACCTACTGTACCAGGGCCCATATTCACAAAGCATCTCAGAGTATGACGGCTGTTCGAGGATCAGTTTTCCCTTTTAAATCATAATCATTAAGATTTATATAGACAGGGAGGGGGTGCTGATCCTAGACTGAATACGGGCCCAGTCAGATGTCTTAGATCTGTGAGACGGACTAGGGGAGTGAACGAGCTATAGGGCAGAGGAAGAGAAGCAACCTTTTATGATGAACTACACGCTCAGACCAGGACAGATCAAATATTTATACTAAAATATATATTCCATTACCTCTACATCAATATGCATGTAGCTGCTATTTTAGTATTCCTTTCCTTTGGCGGATGAAGGTTCAAATCAATTCAACCTTTCCTTTGGCCTTGATTTTAAATGTGTGTACTGTGTGTATGAACTACTGTCACATTTTACTTTCAGATTTATACTGAATTCTCTATTTATTCCAGCTATTAATCAAATCAGAATGCAGAGGGGAATATTTGGTCATAAATATGCAAATACAAGGTCACGTGGCCATAATCACCACCGAGCTGTTTCATCTCTTTTACACTGCTTGTCATAGGACTGCATGACTCACTGAGGCCTGGGGACATCAAGCGTCTCTGAGTAGGAGAGGCTGATCTATGGACAGGATGGAGCTAATCAGTACTGCTACTCTGAAATACATACTGTTCTTCACACAGTAACGTGTTCAAGTCAAAGTATATTCGTTTGCAGAGGTCTTTTCATCGTTGAAGTGTTTTCGCTCTCAATACCACATGTTTAGGCTGCTATAATGTAGAGATATTTTTGGCCATGTAGTGTAGTTCTTCACACTCAAAGTCATCTTGCTGTCTCAGATATCTAAATATATTTATATGTGATTGCAGAGGAACATTCTGGCCCATTGGTGCATTAGTCTATGATTGTTATAAGCCATTATGGTCCCTGACACCAGCATCTAATCGTAATGTGTATGTATATTAGTCATAGTTTTAATATTGTAAATGTTTCTGTCATATATTTTTCAACCTGGTAAAGGGGATGTACTTGGGCTAAGAGAGAGCGTATATAATAATCAGCACTGGTGGTTTGGAGACCTGTTGTTTTGCGATCAATGGAGGCTGGTGGGAGGAGCTATAGAAGGACAGGCTCATTTTAATGTCTGGAATGGAATAAATGGAACAGAGTCAAACGTGGTTTCCATGTGTTTGATACCGTTACATTTATTCCATTCAAGCCATTACAATGAACCCATCCTCCTACAGCTCCTCCCACCAGCCTCCATTGTTTGAGATTATATAAATGTCAAAAAATATGTTTATGTATTGCACAGAGAGAAATCTAAAAAGAAAGAAAAACAGCAATATTAATGATGGTAACATTCAAATAAAGATATGTAGTCTGTATAAACATAATCAACCTGTGGTTATGCAATAAAATCTTTTTTTATATATATAGAAACAAAAAAAACAGTTCTGTTTTTCCAGGGAATGAATAGACCACTTCCCAATAGTCATGTTTTACGTGTGTACCTTTCATAACTTGGCCACTGTGTGGCAGCAGAGGGCTGCATCTGACAGAGCTATAGATAAATTAACCATTATACTTGTACCTGTTTTAAGCCGCGTTTACACGTTGCAGTAACATGTGAGTTTAGTGATCTGATAAATATGATTCAATAACTATCTAATCAAAGTTTGCGAAGTCTACATGTTGTATTAAAATAGCTGTGTTTACACAGCCAAACCAATTCAGATCTTTTTTTTACTAATTGGTATTTTGACCAATCAGATCTGAAAAAGATCTGATGTGATTGAGCAAAAGACCAATTAGTGGAAAAAATATCAGAACTGGGCTGCTGTGTAAAAGTAGTTTGCAATTTATTTGACAGATATTCTTTCAAAATAAAATGAATTTATGTATTTTAAGAAAATTACTAATGACATAAATCAATGGTGCTACCTATCAATGATTTACATTTACATTTACATTTAAGTCATTTAGCAGACGCTCTTATCCAGAGCGACTTACAAATTGGAAGAGGCCGCTATAAATTATGATTTAAATTCTTTGAACATCCAGATCTATTTACACTTGCTTGATATCCAGACACAATGTGTTCCTGACTACCTTTGGAGGAGGTCAAGAAGATCTGATCACAATCAGATCACAAAGCGTCTTGGAATCGTCGACACCTGTCTTCAAATGTGGGCACTAGCAGAATGTGGACACAATCAGGACAAAGGGCACCAGGTATAAACGGGGCTTAAGTGTTGTGTGGAAAGGCTATGTTAGGACAGAAGCTCACTCCTACCAGCTGTCATCTGGGCATTCTTCAGAAAGTATTCAGACCTCTTGACTTATTCCACATTTTGTTACGTTACAGCCTTATTCTAAAATTGATTAAATTGTTTGTTTTTTCCTCATCAATTTACACACGATATCCCATTATGACAAAGCAAAAATAGGTTTTTAGAATTTTTTGCAAATGTATTAAAAATGAAAAACCTGAAATATTATATTTACATAAGTATTCAGACCCTTTAGTCAGTACTTTGTTGAAGCACCATTGCAGCGATAACAGCTCAAGTCTTCTTGGATATGAGGCTACGAGCTTGGCTCACCTGTATTTGGGGAATTTCTCCCATTCTTCTCTGCAGATCCTTTTAAGCTCTTTCAGGTTGGATGGGGAGCATCACTGCAGAACAATTTTTAGGTCTCTCCAGATCCGGTTCAAGTCCGGGCTCTGGCTGGGCCACTCAAGGACATTCAGAGACTTGTCCGAAGCCACTCCTGCATTGTCTTGGCTGTGTGCGTAGGGGTGTTGTCCTGCTGGAAGGTGAATATTCGCCACAGTCTGATGTCCTGAGCTCTCTGGAGCAGGATTTCATCAAGGATCTCTCTGTACTTTACTCCGTTCATCTTTCCCTTTGATCCTGACTAGTCTCCCAGTCTCTTCCGCTGAAAAACATCCCCACAGCATTATGCTGCCACCACCATGCTTCACCGTAGGGATGGTGCCAGGTTTCCTCCAGATGTGACACTTGGCATTATTTTATTTATTCGATGTTTTATTTATTTCACTTTTATTTAACCAGGTAGGCTAGTTGAGAACAAGTTCATATTTGCAACAACACAGAGTTACACATGGAATAAACAAACATACAATCAATAATACAGTAGAAACAAGTCTATATACAGTGTGTGTAAATGAGGTAAGATAAGAGAGGTAAGGCAATAAATAGGCCATGGTGGCGAAGTAATTACAATTTAGCAATTAAACACTGGAATGGTAGAATGTGCAGAAGATGAAGATGCAAGTTGTGGTGTCTGGTTTCCTCCAGAGGTGGCGCTTGGCATTCAGAACAAGAGTTCATTCTTGGTTTCATCAGGCCAGAGAATCTTGTCTTTTAGGTGCCTTTTGGCAAACTCCAAGCGGGTTGTCATAGACCTTTTACTGAGGAGTGGCTTCAGTCTGGCCACTCTACCATAAAGGCCTGATTGGTGGAGTGCTGCAGGGATGATTGTCCTTCTGAAAGGTTCTCCCATCTACACAGAGGAACTCTGGAGCTCCGTCAGAATGATGGAGGCCCCTGTGTTCTTGGGGACCTTCAATGCTGCAGACATTTTTTGGTACGTGCCTCGGCACAATCATGTCTCTGAGAATTCCTTCGACCTCATGGCTTGGTTTTTGCTCTAAGATGCACTGTCAACTGTTGGACCTTTATATAGACAGGTGTGTGGATCGCGTCCAATCAATTGAATTTACCACAGGTGGACTCCAATCAAGTTATAGAAACATCTCAAAGATAATCAATGGAAACAGGATGCACCTGAAGTCAATTTCGAGTTTCATAGCAAAGGGTCTGAATACTTATGTAAATAAAGTATTTACATATTTTTTTTTAGAAACCTGTTTTCACTCATTTACTTATTTTTAAAAAAATGTATCTGATATGGCTGACTTGTGGTTTCTACTGACAACTGAGATGTACAAACTATGGCATAAGAGAACAACAAGTGGATAAGAGGCAATCCGTAATTTGGATTAAGACATTAATGAGCGAGCTAGGACGGACATAGTCAATATAACTATTTGTTAAGCACTTTTGAAATGTACAGCTACAGAATTCTCCCTGTACAGTGTTCTCCCTGTACAGAGTTCTCCCTGTACAGTGTTCTCCCTGTACAGTATTCTCCCTGTACAGTATTCTCCCTGTACAGAGTTCTCCCTGTACAGTATTCTCCCTGTACAGTATTCTCCCTGTACAGTATTCTCCCTGTACAGAGTTCTCCCTGTACAGTATTCTCCCTGTACAGAGTTCTCCCTGTACAGTGATCTCCCTGTACAGAATTCTCCCTGTACAGTGTTCTCCCTGTACAGTATTCTCCCTGTACAGAGTTCTCCCTGTACAGTGTTCTCCCTGTACAGAGTTATCCCTGTACAGTGTTCTCCCTGTACAGACTTCTCCCTGTACAGTGTTTTCCCTGTACAGTGTTCTCCCTGTACAGAGTTCTCCCTGTACAGTGTTCTCCCTGTACAGTAGTCTCACTGTACAGTGTTCTCCCTGTACAGTATTCTCCCTGTACAGAGTTCTCCCTGTACAGTGTTCTCCCTGTACAGTATTCTCCCTGTACAGTGTTCTCCCTGTACAGTGTTCTCCCTGTACAGTGTTCTCCCTGTACAGACTTCTCCCTGTACAGTGTTTTCCCTGTACAGTGTTCTCCCTGTACAGAGTTCTCCCTGTACAGTGTTCTCCCTGTACAGTGTTTTCTCTGCACAGTGTTTTCTTTGTACAGTGTTCTCCCTGTACAGTGTTCTCCCTGTACAGAGTTCTCCCTGCACAGTGTTTTCTCTGCACAGTGTTTTCTCTGTACAGTGTTTTCTCTGCACAGTGTTTTCTCTGCACAGTGTTCTCTCTGTACAGTGTTCTCCCTGTACAGTGTTCTCCCTGTACAGTGTTTTCTCTGTACAGTGTTTTCTCTGTACAGTGTTTTCTCTGCACAGTGTTTTCTCTGCACAGTGTTCTCCCTGTACAGTGTTCTCCCTGCACAGTGTTTTCTCTGTACAGTGTTTTCTCTGCACAGTGTTTTCTCTGTACAGTGTTCTCCCTGTACAGTGTTCTCCCTGTACAGAGTTCTCCCTGCACAGTGTTTTCTCTGCACAGTGTTTTCTCTGTACAGTGTTCTCCCTGCACAGTGTTTTCTCTGTACAGTGTTCTCCCTGTACAGAGTTATCCCTGCACAGTGTTTTCTCTGCACAGTGTTTTCTCTGTACAGTGTTTTCTCTGCACAGTGTTTTCTCTGCACAGTGTTCTCTCTGTACAGTGTTCTCCCTGTACAGTGTTCTCCCTGTACAGTGTTTTCTCTGTACAGTGTTTTCTCTGTACAGTGTTTTCTCTGCACAGTGTTTTCTCTGCACAGTGTTCTCCCTGTACAGTGTTCTCCCTGCACAGTGTTTTCTCTGTACAGTGTTTTCTCTGCACAGTGTTTTCTCTGTACAGTGTTCTCCCTGTACAGTGTTCTCCCTGTACAGAGTTCTCCCTGCACAGTGTTTTCTCTGCACAGTGTTTTCTCTGTACAGTGTTCTCCCTGCACAGTGTTTTCTCTGTACAGTGTTTTCTCTGCACAGTGTTTTCTCTGCACAGTGTTCTCCCTGTACAGTGTTCTCTCTGTACAGTGTTCTCCCTGCACAGTGTTCTCCCTGTACAGTGTTTTCTCTGTACAGTGTTTTCTCTGCACAGTGTTTTCTCTGCACAGTGTTCTCCCTGTACAGTGTTCTCCCTGCACAGTGTTTTCTCTGTACAGTGTTTTCTCTGCACAGTGTTTTCTCTGCACAGTGTTCTCCCTGTACAGTGTTCTCCCTGCACAGTGTTTTCTCTGTACAGTGTTTTCTCTGTACAGTGTTTTCTCTGCACAGTGTTTTCTCTGCACAGTGTTTTCTCTGCACAATACTTAGTATTACTTTCTTAGCTACAGTACACATACATTGGCTTGTGAAAGTATTCACCCCCCTTGGCATTTTTCCTATTTTTCCTAATTCATGATGTTGACATGCTCAGTCCAATCAAAACTACTGTACATATAATGTGAATTGACATAATTTTATCTGTGGCCAATGACCTTCAGTCTTCTTGGATGGGCACTTCCTATGTAATTCCATCTCAGCACCCTAGGGCTAGAATTTTCTAAGGTCTCCCCTCAGATTTCGCAGTGGCGTAGTTTCCCCATGACTGACAGAACACTGAGCCAATCACGGCGCACTGCTCCGTATTTTCTGCTGGCTTGCCCCACCAACACAGAAAGCACTGAGCTAGTCTGAAACACCTGCATTTTGGAGATGCCTTGCTCAAGAAAACAAAAATAGACCTTGTTTGTATGCGGCTTTATTAAGTCAATTAATAATATTTTTGACATTGTTTGCCAACTGATTTGTGACACTTATTAATGCCAAAAAAACATGCAAAACAGGCATACTGAATACTTTCCGAATGCACTTTATGTCAACGTTTTGGTTCAAATGTCACATCTGATCATGTTGTTCAGTATCATTTGGTTTATTTTTATTCTGAAGGAGTAGTTGAATGTATCAGTGGTTTTACCATGAACATGATGGTGTGGTATACAACACATATCACATTTACAGCATGTATCACCTTTACCTTGTATCACCTTTACCTTGTCCAGGTGTTTACAGCATGTATCTGTCACGACTTCTACCGAAGGTAACTCCTCTCCCTGTTCGGGCGGCGCTCGGCGCTCGGCGTCGCCGGTTTACTAGCCACTACCGATCCCTTTTTCTTTTTCTGGTTGTTTTGTCTGTGTTCCTTTTCACACCTGGTTTTCAATTGCTTTGATTTCTGTAGGTATATAGGGCACCTGTTACCTGCTAATATTCGTGCAGGATTAGACTTGTGTGTATTGCGCTCGAATGTGTTTGATGTTTGTTGGTTTTTCGCTATTATGCACGTGTATGTAAAGTGTCGGAACTGTGTGAGTTTCTGATTATTCGAGAGCGTAGTTTTGGGATTTTTTTCTGTGCCGTTTTGTATTGGTGGACTATATTATTAAACACGCTTCTCAGACATCCCTGCTCTCCTGCGCCTGACTCCTACACCTCTCACCAAGACGCATGTTATCACAGAATCCTGCACCAATATAATTATGGAGTCAGCAGAAGCGGACGCACTCCCAGGGTCGGTGGAGGAGCGAGTTCAACACCACACGGCAGTGTTACACCGACTGGGGACCGCCGTGGATCAGGTGATGGCGACGATGGAGAGATGGGAGAGAGGTGGCCTTCCCACACCGTTATCAGCTACACCCCAACCAGTACCACTACCCTCTCCTTCATTGCCTGAGCACAGTGGAATTCGACTCGCCTATACCTGGCGACCGTTCGTCCGGCTCCTTCGGGGGGTGAGAGCGTGAACGCCCTCGTCTCCTGCCTCGCAGGTAAAGCCCTGGAGTGGGCCAACGCGGTATGGAACGATCCTGACTCGGCGAGGGGCCACTACCCAGAGTTCACCCGCCGCTTTCGGGCCGTGTTCGATCACCCACCTGAGGGTCGAGCGGCGGGTGAACGGCTGTTCCATCTGAGGCAGGAGAGGAGGAGTGCTCAGGACTTTGCTCTAGAGTTCCGGACTTTGGCCGCTGGCGCGGGATGGAACGACAGGGCCTCGATCGATCACTATAGGTGTAGTTTGCGTGAGGACGTCCGTAGGGAGCTGGCCTGTAGAGACACCACCCTGTCCTTGGACCAATTGATCGACATGTCCATTCGGTTGGACAACTTGCTGGCGACCCGCGGACGTCCAGATCGGGCTCTGTCAGTTCCATCTCCCAGCACCACCACTCCAACACCCATGGAGCTAGGAGGTGCTTCAGCGAGGGCGACCGGAGGAGGGGGCCTTTCCTGTGCCAGCTGTGGTCGCAGAGGGCACACTGCTGACCGGTGCTGGGGGGGTCCCCCCGGGAGTCGAGACGCCAGGCCGAGCACTGCCCGGACACCTCAGGTGAGTCGGCACCAGGCTCACCCAGAGCCCCCTGTTGGTCACATGTATGTATGGATTGTTTTTCCTGAATTTTCCCCTCTTTCCCGGCATAAGGCGCTAGTAGATTCAGGCGCGGCGGGGAATTTTATTGACCGCGGTTTAGCGAACAGGTTAGGGATTCCCCTTGTTCAGCTGGACAAACCCTTCCCAGTGCACGCCTTAGATAGCCGACCATTAGGGTCAGGGCTAGTCAGGGAGGCCACAACTCCACTGGGCATGGTTACGCAGGAGGGTCATGAGGAGAGAATTAGTCTCTTCCTCATTGATTCTCCTGCGTTTCCGGTGGTGTTGGGGATCCCCTGGTTGGCCCGTCACAACCCCAAGATTTCGTGGCAACAGAGGGCTCTACAGGGGTGGTCAGAGGAGTGCTCAGGCAGGTGTGTAGGAGTTTCCATCGGTGCTACAACGGTGGAGAGTCCAGACCAATTCTCCACCGTGCACATTCCCTCAGAATATGCCGATTTGGCTATCGCCTTCTGTAAAAAGAAGGCGACCCAATTACCACCTCATCGACGAGGGGATTGTGCCATAAATCTCCTGGTAGATGCTGCACTTCCCAGGAGTCACGTGTATCCCCTGTCACAGGAGGAGACGGTGGCTATGGAGACATACATATCGGAATCTCTGGGGCAGGGGCTCATTCAGCCCTCCATCTCACCTGCCTCCTCGAGTTTCTTTTTTGAAGAAGGAGGGTGGTCTGCGTCCGTGCATTGACTATAGAGGTCTAAATTCCATCACGGTGGGGTATAGTTACCCGCTACCTCTCATTGCCACGGCGATTGAGTCATTTCACAGAGCACGGCTTTTCACAAAACTGGATCTCAGGAGTGCATATAACATGGTGCGTATCCTGGAGGGAGATGAGTGGAAGACAGCGTTTAGTACCACATCCGGCCATTATGAGTACCTCGTCATGCCGTACGGGTTGAAGAATGCTCCAGCAGTCTTCTAATCTTTTGTGGATGAGATTCTCAGGGATCTGCACGGTCAGGGTGTGGTGGTTTACATCGATGATATTCTGGTCTATTCCGCTACACGGGCCGCGCATGTGTCTCTGGTGCGCAGGGTACTTGGGCGACTGTTGGAGCATGACCTGTACGGCTGAGAAATGCTCGTTCTTCCAACAGGCCTTCCTTGGATATCGCATTTCCACATCTGGGTTGGTGATGGAGGATGACCGCATTGCAGCCGTGAGTAATTGGCCGACTCCAACCACGGTAAAGGAGGTGCAGCGGTTCTTAGGGTTTACCATTGAGCGAGCATCGCGTGTTGAGCCCACTCCACCACAGTGTCCAGCGGGACGGGTGTATGTTCCGCTGGAGGTTAGAGACAGGTTAATTTGGTGGGCTCACACATCCCCCTCCTCTGGTCACCCGGGGATCGGTAGGAGGGTGCGATGTCTTAGTGGGAAGTACTGGTGGCCCACTTTAGCCAAGGACGTGAGGGTTTCTGTGTCTTCCTGCTCAGTGTGCGCTCAGTGTAAGGCTCCTAGGCACCTGCCCAGAGGGAAGTTACAACCCCTTCCTGTTCCACAGCGGCCTTGGTCACACCTGTCGGTTGACTTCTTGACCGATCTGCCACCGTCACAGGGCAACATCACGATCCTGGTCGTTGTGGATCGGTTTTCTAAGTCCTGTCGTCTCCTCCCTTTGCCCGGTCTCCCTACGGCCCTACAGACGGCGGAGGCCCTGTTTACTCACGTCTTCCGGCACTACGGGGTGCCTGAGGATATTGTTTCTGATCGGGGTCCCCAGTTCACGTCCAGGGTGTGGAAGGCGTTCATGGAACGTTTGGGGGTCTCGGTCAGCCTGACCTCTGGGTTTCACCCCGAGAGTAATGGGCAGGTGGAAAGAGTGAACCAGGATGTGGGTAGGTTTCTGCGGTCGTATTGCCAGGACCAGCCAGGGGAGTGGGCGAAGTACATCCCCTGGGCGGAGATGGCCCAGAACTCACTCCCCCACTCCTCTACGAACCTGTCGCCCTTCCAATGTGTGTTGGGCTATCAGCCGGTCCTGGTACCATGGCATCAGAGCCAGACCGAGGCTCCTGCGGTGGACGATTGGGTGAAACGCTCAAGGGAAACTTGGGAGGCTGTCCACGGGTACCTTAAACGGGCCGAAGGGCGGCAGAAGGCCAGTGCCGACCGCTATCGCAGCGAGGCCCCGGTGTACACACCGGGGGACCGGGTCTGGCTCTCGACCCGAAACCTGCCCCTCCACCTGCCCTGCCGGAAGCTGGGTCCGTGGTTTGTGGGGCCATTCAAAGTCCCGAGGAGAATAAATGAGGTGTGTTATAGGTTACAGCTTCCCCTTATTACCGTATTAACCCCTCGTTTCATGTGTCTCTCCTCAGGCCGGTGGTGGCTGGTCCACTTCAAGAAGATGAGGTGTGGGAGGTCCCTCTGCCCCCCCCCCTGGACATCGGGGGGGCGCCGGCATATGCAGTTCGGTCCATACTGGACTCGAGGCGTCGGGTGGGGGGTCTTCAGTACCTCGTGGACTGGGAGGGGTACGGTCCGGAGGAGAGATGCTGGGTGCCGGTGGAGGACGTACTGGATCCACCTATGCTAAGGGAGTTTCACCGCCTCCATTCGGATCGCCCTGCGCCTCGTCCTCCGGGTCGTCCTCGAGGCCGGCGTCGGGGTGGGGGGTACTGTCACGACTTCTACCGAAGGTAACTCCTCTCCCTGTTCGGGCGGCGCTCGGCGCTCGGCGTCGCCGGTTTACTAGCCACTACCGATCCCTTTTTCTTTTTCTGGTTGTTTTGTCTGTGTTCCTTTTCACACCTGGTTTTCAATTGCTTTGATTTCTGTAGGTATATAGGGCACCTGTTACCTGCTAATATTCGTGCAGGATTAGACTTGTGTGTATTGCGCTCGAATGTGTTTGATGTTTGTTGGTTTTTCGCTATTATGCACGTGTATGTAAAGTGTCGGAACTGTGTGAGTTTCTGATTATTCGAGAGCGTAGTTTTGGGATTTTTTTCTGTGCCGTTTTGTATTGGTGGACTATATTATTAAACACGCTTCTCAGACATCCCTGCTCTCCTGCGCCTGACTCCTACACCTCTCACCAAGACGCATGTTATCACAGTATCACCTTTACCTTGTATCACCTTTACCTTGTCCAGGTGTTTACAACATGTATCACCTTTACCTTGTATCACCTTTACCTTGTCCAGGTGATTACAGCATGTATCACCTTTACCTTGTATCACCTTTACCTTGTATCACCTTTACCTTGTCCAGGTGTTTACAACATGTATCACCTTTACATTGTCCAGGTGTTTACAACATGTATCACCTTTACCTTGTCCAGGTGTTTACAACATGTATCACTTTTACCTTGTCCAGGTGTTTACAACATGTATCACCTTTACCTTGTCCAGGTGTTTACAACATGTATCACCTTTACCTTGTCCAGGTGTTTACAACATGTATCACCTTTACCTTGTATCACCTTTACCTTGTCCAGGTGTTTACAACATGTATCATCTTTACCTTGTATCACCTTTACCTTGTCCAGGTGTTTACAGCATGTATCACCTTTACCTTGCATCACCTTTACCTTGTCCAGGTGTTTACAACATGTATCACCTTTACCTTGTCCAGGTGTTTACAACATGTATCACTGTATCATCTTTACCTTGTATCACCTTTACCTTGTCCAGGTGTTTACAGCATGTATCACCTTTACCTTGTCCAGGTGTTTACAACATGTATCACCTTTATCACCTTGTCCAGGTGTTTACAACATGTATCACCTTTACCTTGTCCATGTGTTTACAGCATGTATCACCTTTACCTTGTCCAGGTGTTTACAGCATGTATCACCTTGTCCAGGTGTTTACAGCATGTATCACCTTGTCCAGGTGTTTACAGCATGTATCACCTTTACCTTGTCCAGGTGATTACAGCATGTATCACCTTTACCTTGTATCACCTTTACCTTGTATCACCTTTACCTTGTCCAGGTGTTTACAACACATATCACATTTACCTTGTCCAGGTGTTTACAACATGTATCACCTTTACCTTGTATCACCTTTACCTTGTCCAGGTGTTTACAACACATATCACATTTACCTTGTCCAGGTGTTTACAACATGCATCACCTTTACCTTGTATCACCTTTACCTTGTCCAGGTGTTTACAGCATGTATCACCTTTACCTTGTCCAGGTGTTTACAGCATGTATCACCTTTACCTTGTCCAGGTGTTTACAACACGTATCACCTTTACCTTGTCCAGGTGTTTACAACACGTATCACCTTTACCTTGTCCAGGTGTTTACAACATGTATCACCTTTACCTTGTATCACCTTTACCTTGTCCAGGTGTTTACAACATGTATCACCTTTACCTTGTCCAGGTGTTTACAGCATGTAGCACCTTTGCCTTGTATCACCTTTGCCTTGTATCACCTTTGCCTTGTATCACCTTTGCCTTGTATCACAGGTGTTTACAACATGTATCACCTTTACCTTGTATCACCTTTACCTTGTCCAGGTGTTTACAACATGTATCACCTTTACCTTGTCCAGGTGTTTACAACATGCATCACCTTTACCTTGTATCACCTTTACCTTGTATCACCTTTACCTTGTCCAGGTGTTTACAACATGCATCACCTTTACCTTGTCCAGGTGTTTACAGCATGTATCACCTTTACCTTGTCCAGGTGTTTACAGCATGTATCACCTTTACCTTGTCCAGGTGTTTACAGCATGTATCACCTTTACCTTGTCCAGGTGTTTACAACATGTATCACCTTTACCTTGTCCAGGTGTTTACAACATGTATCACCTTTACCTTGTCCAGGTGTTTACAACACGTATCACCTTTACCTTGTCCAGGTGTTTACAACATGTATCACTGTATCATCTTTACCTTGTATCACCTTTACCTTGTCCAGGTGTTTACAGCATGTATCACCTTTACCTTGTCCAGGTGTTTACAACATGTATCACCTTTACCTTGTATCACCTGTACCTTGTCCAGGTGTTTACAGCATGTATCACCTTTACCTTGTCCAGGTGATTACAGCATGTATCACCTTTACCTTGTATCACCTTTACCTTGTATCACCTTTACCTTGTCCAGGTGTTTACAACACATATCACATTTACCTTGTCCAGGTGTTTACAACATGTCACCTCATCACTTTACCTTGTCCAGGTGTTTACAGCATGTATCACCTTTACCTTGTCCAGGTGTTTACAACATGTATCACCTTTACCTTGTCCAGGTGTTTACAACATGTATCACCTTTACCTTGTATCACCTTTACCTTGTCCAGGTGTTTACAACATGTATCACCTTTACCTTGTCCAGGTGTTTACAGCATGTAGCACCTTTGCCTTGTATCACCTTTACCTTGTATCACCTTTACCTTGTCCAGGTGTTTACAACATGTATCACCTTTACCTTGTCCAGGTGTTTACAGCATGTATCACCTTTACCTTGTCCAGGTGTTTACAGCATGTATCACCTTTACCTTGTCCAGGTGTTTACAACATGTATCACCTTTACCTTGTCCAGGTGTTTACAGCATGTATCACCTTTACCTTGTCCAGGTGTTTACAACATGTATCACCTTTACCTTGTCCAGGTGTTTACACCACCTTTACCTTGTCCAGGTGTTTACAACATGTATCACCTTTACCTTGTCCAGGTGTTTACAGCATGTATCACCTTTACCTTGTATCACCTTTACCTTGTCCAAGTGTTTACAACACGTATCACCTTTACCTTGTCCAGGTGTTTACAACATGTATCACCTTTACCTTGTCCAGGTGTTTACAACATGTATCACCTTTACCTTGTCCAGGTGTTTACAACATGTATCACCTTTACCTTGTCCAGGTGTTTACAACATGTATCACCTTTACCTTGTCCAGGTGTTTACAACATGTATCACCTTTACCTTGTCCAGGTGTTTACAACATGTATCACCTTTACCTTGTCCAGGTCACCTTTACCTTGTCCAGGTGTTTACAACATGTAGCACCTTTACCTTTACCTTGTCCACGTGTTTACAACATGTATCACCTTTACCTTGTCCAGGTGTTTACAACATGTATCACCTTTACCTTGTCCAGGTGTTTACAACATGTATCACCTTTACCTTGTCCAGGTGTTTACAACATGTAGCACCTTTACCTTGTATCACCTTTTACAACATGTATCACCTTTACCTTGTCCAGGTGTTTACAACATGTATCACCTTTACCTTGTCCAGGTGTTTACAGCATGTATCACCTTTACCTTGTCCAGGTGTTTACAACATGTATCACCTTTACCTTGTCCAGGTTTTACAGCATGTATCACCTTTACCTTGTCCAGGTGTTTACAACATGTATCACCTTTACCTTGTATCACCTTATCTTGTCCAGGTGTTTACAACATGTATCACCTTTACCTTGTCCAGGTGTTTACAGCATGTATCACCTTTACCTTGTCCAGGTGTTTACAGCATGTATCACCTTTATCTTGTATCACCTTTATCTTGTCCAGGTGTTTACAACACATATCACATTTACCTTGTCCAGGTGTTTACAACACATATCACATTTACCTTGTCCAGGTGTTTACAACACATATCACATTTACCTTGTCCAGGTGTTTACAACACATATCACATTTACCTTGTCCAGGTGTTTACAACATGTATCACCTTTACCTTGTATCACCTTTACCTTGTCCAGGTGTTTACAGCATGTATCACCTTTACCTTGTATCACCTTTATCTTGTCCAGGTGTTTACAACACATATCACATTTACCTTGTCCAGGTGTTTACAACACATATCACATTTACCTTGTCCAGGTGTTTACAACACATATCACATTTACCTTGTCCAGGTGTTTACAACATGTATCACCTTTACCTTGTATCACCTTTACCTTGTCCAGGTGTTTACAGCATGTATCACCTTTACCTTGTATCACCTTTACCTTGTCCAGGTGTTTACAACATGCATCACCTTTACCTTGTCCAGGTGTTTACAGCATGTATCACCTTTACCTTGTATCACCTTTACCTTGTCCACGTGTTTACAACACGTATCACCTTTACCTTGTCCAGGTGTTTACAACACGTATCACCTTTACCTTGTCCAGGTGTTTACAACACGTATCACCTTTACCTTGTCCAAGTGTTTACAACACGTATCACCTTTACCTTGTCCAGGTGTTTACAACATGTAGCACCTTTACCTTGTATCACCTTTACCTTGTATCACCTTTACCTTGTCCAGGTGTTTACAACATGTATCACCTTTACCTTGTATCACCTTTACCTTGTCCAGGTGTTTACAACATGTATCACCTTTACCTTGTCCAGGTGTTTACAGCATGTATCACCTTTACCTTGTCCAGGTGTTTACAACATGTATCACTGTATCACCTTTACCTTGTATCACCGTTATCTTGTCCAGGTGTTTACAACATGTATCACCTTTACCTTGTCCAGGTGTTTACAGCATGTATCACCTTTACCTTGTCCAGGTGTTTACAGCATGTATCACCTTTACCTTGTCCAGGTGTTTACAGCATGTATCACCTTTACCTTGTCCAGGTGTTTACAGCATGTATCACCTTTACCTTGTCCAGGTGTTTACAGCATGTATCACCTTTACCTTGTCCAGGTGTTTACAGCATGTATCACCTTTACCTTGTCCAGGTGTTTACAGCATGTATCACCTTTACCTTGTCCAGGTGTTTACAGCATGTATCACCTTTACCTTGTCCAGGTGTTTACAGCATGTATCACCTTTACCTTGTCCAGGTGTTTACAGCATGTATCACCTTTACCTTGTCCAGGTGTTTACAGCATGTATCACCTTTACCTTGTCCAGGTGTTTACAGCATGTATCACCTTTACCTTGTCCAGGTGTTTACAGCATGTATCACCTTTACCTTGTCCAGGTGTTTACAGCATGTATCACCTTTACCTTGTCCAGGTGTTTACAGCATGTATCACCTTTACCTTGTCCAGGTGTTTACAGCACCTTTACCTTGTCCAGGTGTTTACAACATGTATCACCTTTACCTTGTCCAGGTGTTTACAGCATGTATCACCTTTACCTTGTCCAGGTGTTTACAGCATGTATCACCTTTACCTTGTCCAGGTGTTTACAGCATGTATCACCTTTACCTTGTCCAGGTGTTTACAGCATGTATCACCTTTACCTTGTATCACCTTTACCTTGTCCAGGTGTTTACAGCATGCATCACCTTTACCTTGTATCACCTTTACCTTGTCCAGGTGTTTACAACATGCATCACCTTTACCTTGTCCAGGTGTTTACAGCATGTATCACCTTTACCTTGTATCACCTTTACCTTGTCCAAGTGTTTACAACACGTATCACCTTTACCTTGTCCAAGTGTTTACAACACGTATCACCTTTACCTTGTCCAAGTGTTTACAACACGTATCACCTTTACCTTGTCCAGGTGTTTACAACATGTATCACCTTTACCTTGTATCACCTTTACCTTGTCCAGGTGTTTACAACATGTATCACCTTTACCTTGTCCAGGTGTTTACAACACGTATCACCTTTACCTTGTATCACCTTTACCTTGTCCAGGTGTTTACAACACGTATCACCTTTACCTTGTATCACCTTTACCTTGTCCAGGTGTTTACAACACGTATCACCTTTACCTTGTCCAGGTGTTTACAACACGTATCACCTTTACCTTGTCTCACCTTTACCTTGTATCACCTTTACCTTGTATCACCTTTACCTTGTATCACCTTTACCTCGTCCAGGTGTTTACAACATGTATCACCTTTACCTTGTATCACCTGTACCTTGTCCAGGTGTTTACAACATGCATCACCTTTACCTTGTCCAGGTGTTTACAGCATGTATCACCTTTACCTTGTATCACCTTTACCTTGTCCACGTGTTTACAACACGTATCACCTTTACCTTGTCCAGGTGTTTACAACATGTATCACCTTTACCTTGTCCAGGTGTTTACAGCATGTATCACCTTTACCTTGTCCAGGTGTTTACAACATGTATCACCTTTACCTTGTCCAGGTGTTTACAGCATGTAGCACCTTTACCTTGTATCACCTTTACCTTGTATCACCTTTACCTTGTCCAGGTGTTTACAACATGTATCGCCTTTACCTTGTATCACCTTTACCTTGTCCAGGTGTTTACAACATGTATCACCTTTACCTTGTCCAGGTGTTTACAACATGTATCACCTTTACCTTGTCCAGGTGTTTACAGCATGTATCACCTTTACCTTGTCCAGGTGTTTACAACATGTATCACTGTATCACCTTTACCTTGTATCACCGTTATCTTGTCCAGGTGTTTACAACATGTATCACCTTTACCTTGTCCAGGTGTTTACAGCATGTATCACCTTTACCTTGTCCAGGTGTTTACAGCATGTATCACCTTTACCTTGTCCAGGTGTTTACAACACATGTATCACCTTTACCTTGTCCAGGTGTTTACCTTGTATCACCTTTATCTTGTCCAGGTGTTTACAACATGTATCACATTTACCTTGTCCAGGTGTTTACAACACATATCACCTTTACCTTGTCCAGGTGTTTACAACATGTATCACATTTACCTTGTCCACCTTTTACCTTGTCCAGGTGTTTACAACATGTATCACCTTTACCTTGTCCAGGTGTTTACAGCATGTATCACCTTTACCTTGTATCACCTTTACCTTGTCCAGGTGTTTACAACACCTTTACCTTGTATCACCTTCACCTTTATCTTGTCCAGGTGTTTACAACACATATCACATTTACCTTGTCCAGGTGTTTACAACACATATCACATTTACCTTGTCCAGGTGTTTACAACACATATCACATTTACCTTGTCCAGGTGTTTACAACATGTATCACCTTTACCTTGTATCACCTTTACCTTGTCCAGGTGTTTACAGCATGTATCACCTTTACCTTGTATCACCTTTACCTTGTCCAGGTGTTTACAACATGCATCACCTTTACCTTGTCCAGGTGTTTACAGCATGTATCACCTTTACCTTGTATCACCTTTACCTTGTCCACGTGTTTACAACACGTATCACCTTTACCTTGTCCAGGTGTTTACAACACGTATCACCTTTACCTTGTCCAGGTGTTTACAACACGTATCACCTTTACCTTGTCCAGGTGTTTACAACATGTATCACCTTTACCTTGTCCAGGTGTTTACAACATGTATCACCTTTACCTTGTATCACCTTTACCTTGTATCACCTTTACCTTGTCCAGGTGTTTACAACATGTATCACCTTTACCTTGTATCACCTTTACCTTGTCCAGGTGTTTACAACATGTATCACCTTTACCTTGTATCACCTTTATCTTGTCCAGGTGTTTACAACACATATCACATTTACCTTGTCCAGGTGTTTACAACACATATCACATTTACCTTGTCCAGGTGTTTACAACACATATCACATTTACCTTGTCCAGGTGTTTACAACATGTATCACCTTTACCTTGTATCACCTTTACCTTGTCCAGGTGTTTACAGCATGTATCACCTTTACCTTGTATCACCTTTACCTTGTCCAGGTGTTTACAACATGCATCACCTTTACCTTGTCCAGGTGTTTACAGCATGTATCACCTTTACCTTGTATCACCTTTACCTTGTCCACGTGTTTACAACACGTATCACCTTTACCTTGTCCAGGTGTTTACAACACGTATCACCTTTACCTTGTCCAGGTGTTTACAACACGTATCACCTTTACCTTGTCCAAGTGTTTACAACACGTATCACCTTTACCTTGTCCAGGTGTTTACAACATGTAGCACCTTTACCTTGTCCACCTTTTACCTTGTATCACCTTTACCTTGTCCAGGTGTTTACAACATGTATCACCACCTTTATCCTTGTCCAGGTGTTTACAACATGTATCACCTTTACCTTGTCCAGGTGTTTACAGCATGTATCACCTTTACCTTGTCCAGGTGTTTACAACATGTATCACTGTATCACCTTTACCTTGTATCACCGTTATCTTGTCCAGGTGTTTACAACATGTATCACCTTTACCTTGTCCAGGTGTTTACAGCATGTATCACCTTTACCTTGTCCAGGTGTTTACAGCATGTATCACCTTTACCTTGTCCAGGTGTTTACAGCATGTATCACCTTTACCTTGTCCAGGTGTTTACAGCATGTATCACCTTTACCTTGTCCAGGTGTTTACAGCATGTATCACCTTTACCTTGTCCAGGTGTTTACAGCATGTATCACCTTTACCTTGTCCAGGTGTTTACAGCATGTATCACCTTTACCTTGTCCAGGTGTTTACAGCATGTATCACCTTTCCAGGTGTTTACCCAGGTGTTTACAGCATGTATCACCTTTACCTTGTCCAGGTGTTTACAGCATGTATCACCTTTACCTTGTCCAGGTGTTTACAGCATGTATCACCTTTACCTTGTCCAGGTGTTTACAGCATGTATCACCTTTATGTTGTCCAGGTGTTTACAGCATGTATCACCTTTACCTTGTCCAGGTGTTTACAGCATGTATCACCTTTACCTTGTCCAGGTGTTTACAGCATGTATCACCTTTACCTTGTCCAGGTGTTTACAGCATGTATCACCTTTACCTTGTCCAGGTGTTTACAGCATGTATCACCTTTACCTTGTCCAGGTGTTTACAGCATGTATCACCTTTACCTTGTCCAGGTGTTTACAGCATGTATCACCTTTACCTTGTCCAGGTGTTTACAGCATGTATCACCTTTACCTTGTCCAGGTGTTTACAGCATGTATCACCTTTACCTTGTCCAGGTGTTTACAGCATGTATCACCTTTACCTTGTATCACCTTTACCTTGTATCACCTTTACCTTGTATCACCTTTACCTTGTCCAGGTGTTTACAACATGCATCACCTTTACCTTGTATCACCTTTACCTTGTATCACCTTTACCTTGTCCAGGTGTTTACAACATGCATCACCTTTACCTTGTCCAGGTGTTTACAGCATGTATCACCTTTACCTTGTATCACCTTTACCTTGTCCAAGTGTTTACAACACGTTCACCTTGTCCAAGTGTTTACAACACGTATCACCTTTACCTTGTCCAAGTGTTTACAACACGTATCACCTTTACCTTGTCCAGGTGTTTACAACATGTATCACCTTTACCTTGTATCACCTTTACCTTGTCCAGGTGTTTACAACATGTATCACCTTTACCTTGTCCAGGTGTTTACAACACGTATCACCTTTACCTTGTATCACCTTTACCTTGTCCAGGTGTTTACAACACGTATCACCTTTACCTTGTATCACCTTTACCTTGTCCAGGTGTTTACAACACGTATCACCTTTACCTTGTATCACCTTTACCTTGTCCAGGTGTTTAACAATCACCTTTACCTTGTATCACCTTTACCTTGTCCAGGTGTTTACAACACGTATCACCTTTACCTTGTCCAGGTGTTTACAATGTCTCTTAATACTTTTTATTACAGAGACATAACATTTAAAGTGACGCTCCAGAGAGTTTGTATAATTTCAGCATTTGAAAGTGGTGCTCATGTCACAAGCCAAAACAGGTCCCTGGAAATTGTGCACTACTAGTATGATATGTTAGGTCCTTAATTATTTATATATATATATATATATATATATATATATATATATTGTCCATGTATACACATGTACACACTACTGGTTCAAAAGTTTGGGACCACTTAGTCCAGGTTTTAAAAGAAAAGCACATTTTTGTCCATTAAAATAACATCAAATTGATCAGAATTATAGTGTTTACATTGTTAATTTTGTAAATGACTGTTGTAGCTGGAAAAGGCTGATTTTAAATGGAATATCTACATAAGCGTAGAGAGTTTATCAGCAACCATCACTCCTGTGTTCCAATGGTGTTAGCTAATCCAAGTTTATAATTTTAAAAGGCTAATTGATCAGAAAACCCTTTTTGCAATTATGTTAGCACAGCTGAAAACTGTTGTTCTGGTTTAAAGAAGCAATTAAACTGGCCTCCTTTAGACTAGTTGAGTACCTGTCATCAGTATTTGTGGGTTCGATTACAGGCTCAAAATGGACAAAAACAAAGAACCTTATTCTGAAACACGTCAGTCTATTCTTGTTCTGAGCAATGAACGCTATTCCATGTGAGAAATTGCCAAGAAACTGAAGATTTCGTACAAAGCTGTGTGCTACTTCCTTCACAGAACCGAGAAAACTGTCTAACCAGAATAGAAAGAGGACTGGGAGGCCCCGGTGCACAACTGAGCAAGAGGACAAGTACATTAGAGTGTCTAGTTTGAGAAGCAGCTTCATTAAATAGTATCCGCAAAACACCCGTCTCAACGTCAACAGTGAAGAGGCGACTCCCGGACGCTGGCTTTCTAGGCTTGTCCAAGAAAAGGCCATGTTTAGACAGGCCAATAAAAAGAAAAGATTAAAATTGGCAAAAGAACACAGAAACTGGACAGGAACTCTGCCAGGCCGTATCCCGGAGTTGGTGACGTTGAGACTGGTGTTTTGCTTCAATCTTCATGAATCAGCCTTTTAAAATGATAAACTTGGATTAGCTAACACCATTGGAACACAGGAGTGATGGTTGCTGATAATGGGCCTCTGTATGCCTATGTCGATATTCCATTAAAAAATCTGTTTCTACAATGGCTACAATAGTCATTTACAACATTAACAATGTCTACACTTATTTCTGATCAATTTGATGTTATTTTAATGGACAAAAAACAGTGCTTTCCTTTTAAAAACAAGGACATTTCTAAGTGACCCCAAACTTTTGAACGGTTGTATGTGTTTATATATATAAACTCAGCAAAAGGAACGTCCTTCACTGTCAAAACTTATCATGTAAATATTTGTATGAACATAACCAATATTCAACAACTTAAACTGAACAAGTCCCAAGCTCAGTCCGTTGCTGTGACACACACCGCCAGACCATGAATGACCCTCCACCTCCTATTCGATCCCGTTCTTACAGGCCTCGGTGTATCATTCCTTGATGATACAACGCAGGTGAGACAAAACCGCAACTGTCAGTGAAAAGCACTTTTTGCCAGTCCTGTCTGGTCCAGCGACAGTGGGTTTGTACCCATAGGCGACGTTGTTGCCAGGTGATGTCTGGTGAGGACCAGCATTACAACAGGCCTACAAGTCCTCAGTCAGCCTCTCTCAGCCTATTGCGGACAGTCTGAGCACTGATGGAGGGATTGTTGTTCCTGGTGTAACTCGGGCAGTTGTTGTTGACATCCTATAACTGTCCCGCAGGTGTGATGTTCAGATTACTGATCCTGTGCAGGTGTTTTACATGTGGTCTACCACTGGGAGGACGATCAGCCTTCCATCCTGTCTCCCTGTACCTTGTCTCAAGTGGACTTTACAACATCTGCAGTCCTCATGCCTACTAGCTTGTCATGCAGATGAGCAGGGACCCTGTCTTTCTTTGGTGTTTTTCAGAGTCAGTAGAATGGTCTCTTTAGTGTCCTACGGTCACAGTTTTCATTACTGTGACCTTAATTGCCTACCGTCTGTAAGCTGTTAGTGTCTTAACGACCCTTCCACAGGTGCATGTTCATTAATTGTTTATGGTTCATTGAACAAGCATGGGACACAGTGTTTAAAACCTTTACAATGAAGATCTGTGAAGTTATTTGGATTTTTACTAATTATCTTTGAAAGAGTGCTGAAAAGGGGACGTTTCTTTTTTGCTGAGTTCATATAAATGTATTTTTTTGCACCATGTTAGGAATTCCAATTTATACAATAGGTTACCTTGGTCAGTGCTTTAGATCCTGGATGTATCTTTAATGTTCAATGCTGGAGATTGTGAGAGCTGAAACTCTGTAGCTACAGGTAATTACAACTGTTTACATTATGTACTTCAATGTAACTACACAGTGTTGGAGCAACTTGCCTCTATTCAATCTGGATTACCTTGAAAAGCAAAGTTAATTTCCATTGAGCCGTTTAGGGATATATGCACTGTTTTACCATGAATGCAGTCTTGGCTAACTTGGCAATCACGCTGCAATGCTGAACTTCTGGGATACTGATTGAATATAGAGCCCTTGACAGAGTTTGACTATTCATTATGCATACACACGTTTGAGTGAAAGACGAGAATTGCACCTTGTCCAGGTGTTTACAACATGTATCACCTTTACCTTGTATCACCTTTACCTTGTCCAGGTGTTTACAACATGTATCGCCTTTACCTTGTATCACCTTTACCTTGTCCAGGTGTTTACAACACGTATCACCTTTACCTTGTCCAGGTGTTTACAACATGTATCACCTTTACCTTGTATCACCTTTACCTTGTCCAGGTGTTTACAGCATGTAGCACCTTTACCTTGTATCACCTTTACCTTCTATCACCTTTACCTTGTCCAGGTGTTTACAACACGTATCACATTTACCTTGTATCACCTTTACCTTGTCCAGGTGTTTACAACATGTATCACCTTTACCTTGTATCACCTTTACCTTGTCCAGGTGTTTACAACATGTATCACCTTTACCTTGTATCACCTTTACCTTGTCCAGGTGTTTACAACATGTATCACCTTTACCTTGTCCAGGTGTCTACAGCATGTATCACCTTTACCTTGTCCAGGTGTCTACAGCATGTATCACCTTTACCTTGTCCAGGTGTTTACAGCATGTATCACCTTTACCTTGTCCAGGTGTTTACAGCATGTATCACCTTTACCTTGTCCAGGTGTTTACAGCATGTATCACCTTTACCTTGTCCAGGTGTTTACAGCATGTATCACCTTTACCTTGTCCAGGTGTTTACAGCATGTATCACCTTTACCTTGTCCAGGTGTTTACAGCATGTATCACCTTTACCTTGTCCAGGTGTTTACAGCATGTATCACCTTTACCTTGTCCAGGTGTTTACAGCATGTATCACCTTTACCTTGTCCAGGTGTTTACAGTGTTTTTACCTTGTCCAGGTGTTTACAGCATGTATCACCTTTACCTTGTCCAGGTGTTTACAGCATGTATCACCTTTACCTTGTCCAGGTGTTTACAGCATGTATCACCTTTACCTTGTCCAGGTGTTTACAGCATGTATCACCTTTACCTTGTCCAGGTGTTTACAACATGTATCACCTTTACCTTGTATCACCTTTACCTTGTATCACCTTTACCTTGTCCAAGTGTTTACAACACGTATCACCTTTACCTTGTCCAAGTGTTTACAACACGTATCACCTTTACCTTGTCCAGGTGTTTACAACATGTATCACCTTTACCTTGTCCAGGTGTTTACAACATGTATCACCTTTACCTTGTCCAGGTGTTTACAACATGTATCACCTTTACCTTGTCCAGGTGTTTACAACATGTATCACCTTTACCTTGTCCAGGTGTTTACAACATGTATCACCTTTACCTTGTCCAGGTGTTTACAACATGTATCACCTTTACCTTGTCCAGGTGTTTACAACATGTATCACCTTTACCTTGTCCAGGTGTTTACAACACGTATCACCTTTACCTTGTCCAGGTGTTTACAACACGTATCACCTTTAACTTGTCCAGGTGTTTACAACACGTATCACCTTTAACTTGTCCAGGTGTTTACAACATGTATCACCTTTACCTTGTATCACCTTTACCTTGTATCACCTTTACCTTGTCCAGGTGTTTACATTACATCACAGGTGAGTCATGTAACCCAGAGACTACATGGAGAGATGACCGCACTGCAGAGACACAGCCAATCAGCAGCTAGCCCCGAGGAGAGGGATGAGCTACTGGTATTGGACTCCCATAACATTGAAGCTACTTAACATTGTTATAAAGGCCACTAAACACTTTCATATGCATGACATAACATAATACACATTAGTTACAAGAGGGATTTGTTGAACAATGCATTAAATATTATAGTTAAGGCTGTCTAATTTTGTCTAGAAACACCTCAAGGAGGACAATATACAACATGCAAAACATATTGCTGTTGGTTCATGTCAACATTACTAAGGCAACCCCAATCATTTCCTCAGTGTATATTATGTCTGAGGAACAGTCTCTTCGGGTTCAGACAGCCCACTTCTTTCACATCTCCTCCTTCATACTCTACACACAGGTCCTAGAGCACTACAGACACACCCGCTATGACTGTACACACCCCAAGGTGGGGAACACACACACAGACGCACTCACACACACACACACACAGCTCTATGTCATTTCATGGAGTTCTATATCAGGTTCTTGAGTTCTATGTCACATTTGAGTTCTATGTCCAGAGTGTTTCTTCTGTGCACTACCAGTGGGCCAAGGAGCACATCTACCTGTTGGCCAGTCTTTGTGAGGAGAATATTCCACTGGTACGGTGAAGTCTACCTCTGTCACTGTGAGTCTGGGTCAATACAATTCTCGTCTTTCACTCAAACGTGTGTATGCATAATGAATAGTCAAACTCTGTCAAGGGCTCTATATTCAATCAGTATCGCAGAAGTTCAGCATTGCAGCGTGATTGCCAAGTTAGCCAAGACTGCATTCATGGTAAAACAGTGCATATATCCCTCATATGTCGGCTCAATGGGAAATTAACTTTGCTTTTCAATTACGCTATCTGATCCAGATTGAATAGAGGCAAGTTGCTCCAACACTGTGTAGTTACATTGAAGTACATAATGTAAACAGTTGTGTATTACCTGTAGCTACAGAGTTTCAGCTCTCACAATCTCCACGGCATTGAACATTAAAGATACAGTCCAGGATCTAAAGCACTGACCAATTCGTAACATATTGTATAAATTGGAATTCCTAACATGTCAATACGAATTGCAAAAAAATACATTTATATGAACTCAGCAAAAAAAGAAACGTCCCCTTTTCAGCACTCTTTCAAAGATAATTAGTAAAAATCCAAATAACTTCACAGATCTTCATTGTAAAGGTTTTAAACACTGTGTCCCATGCTTGTTCAATGAACCATAAACAATTAATGAACATGCACCTGTGGAACGGTCGTTAAGACACTAACAGCTTACAGACGGTAGGCAATTAAGGTCACAGTAATGAAAACTGTGACCGTAGGACACTAAAGAGACCATTCTACTGACTCTGAAAAACACCAAAAGAAAGATGCCCAGGGTCCCTGCTCATCTGCATGAACGTGCCTTAGGCATGCTGCTAGGAGGCATGAGGACTGCAGATGTGGCCAGGGCAATAAATTGCAAGTCCGTACTGTGAGACGCCTAAGACAGCGCTACAGGGAGACAGGATGGAAGGCTGATCGTCCTCCCAGTGGTAGACCACATGTAACAACACCTGCACAGGATCAGTACATCTGAACATCACACCTGCGGGACAGTTATAGGATGTCAACAACAACTGCCCGAGTTACACCAGGAACACACAATCCCTCCATCAGTGCTCAGACTGTCCGCAATAGGCTGAGAGAGGCTGGACTGAGGACTTGTAGGCCTGTTGTAATGCTGGTCCTCACCAGACATCACCGGCAACAACGTCGCCTATGGGTACAAACCCACCGTCGCTGGACCAGACAGGACTGGCAAAAAGTGCTTTTCACTGACGAGTTGCGGTTTTGTCTCACCAGGGGTGATGGTGGGAATTGCGTGTATCATCGAAGGAATGAGCGTTACACCGAGGCCTGTACTCTAGAACGGGATCGAATAGGAGGTGGAGGGTCATTCATGGTCTGGCGCGGTGTGTCACAGCATCATCGGACTGAGCTTGGGACTTGTTCAGTTTATGTCTCAGTTGTTGAATATTGTTATTGTTATGTTCATACAAATATTTACACATGATAAGTTTTGACAGTGAGAGGACGTTCCTTTTGCTGAGTTTATATATATATACACATACAACCGTTCAAAAGTTTGGGGTCACTTAGAAATGTCCTTGTTTTTAAAAGGAAAGCACTGTTTTTTGTCCATTAAAATAACATCAAATTGATCAGAAATACAGTGTAGACATTGTTAATGTTGTAAATGACTATTGTAGCCATTGTAGAAACAGATTTTTTAATGGAATATCGACATAGGCATACAGAGGCCCATTATCAGCAACCATCACTCCTGTGTTCCAATGGTGTTAGCTAATCCAAGTTTATCATTTTAAAAGGCTGATTCATGAAGATTCACGAAGCAAAACACCAGTCTCAACGTCACCAGTGAAGAGGCGACTCCGGGATACGGCCTTCTAGGCAGAGTTCCTGTCCAGTTTCTGTGTTCTTTTGCCAATTTTAATCTTTTCTTTTTATTGGCCAGTCTGAAATATGGCCTTTTCTTTGCAACTCTGCCTAGAAAGCCAGCGTCCGGGAGTCGCCTCTTCACTGTTGACGTTGAGACGGGTGTTTTGCGGATACTATTTAATGAAGCTGCTTCTCAAACTAGACACTCTAATGTACTTGTCCTCTTGCTCAGTTGTGCACCGGGGCCTCCCAGTCCTCTTTCTATTCTGGTTAGACAGTTTTCTCGGTTCTGTGAAGGAAGTAGCACACAGCTTTGTACGAAATCTTCAGTTTCTTGGCAATTTCTCACATGGAATAGCGTTCATTGCTCAGAACAAGAATAGACTGACGTGTTTCAGAATAAGGTTCTTTGTTTTTGTCCATTTTGAGCCTGTAATCGAACCCACAAATACTGATGCTCCAGGTACTCAACTAGTCTAAAGGAGGCCAGTTTAATTGCTTCTTTAAACCAGAACAACAGTTTTCAGCTGTGCTAACATAATTGCAAAAGGGTTTTCTAATGATCAATTAGCCTTTTAAAATTATAAACTTGGATTAGCTAACACCATTGGAACACAGGAGTGATGGTTGCTGATAGTGGGCCTCTCTACGCTTATGTAGATATTCCATTTAAAATCAGCCTTTTCCAGCTACAACAGTCATTTACAAAATTAACAATGTCTACACTATAATTCTGATCAATTTGATGTTATTTTAATGGACAAAAAATGTGCTTTTCTTTTAAAAACAAGGACATTTCTAAGTGGTCCCAAACTTTTGAACCAGTAGTGTGTGTGTGTATATATATATAAAATAATTATTTTTTGCAGGACCTAACATATCATACTAGTAGTGCACAATTTCCAGGGACCTGTTTTGGCTTGTGACATGAGCACCACTTTCAAACCTTCTGGCTGAAATTATACAAACTCTCTGGAGCGTCACTTTAAATGTTATGTCTCTGTAATAAAAAGTATTAAGAGACATTGATGACGAGGGTAGAAATGTGAAGAGGGAAGCCCTTTTCTGATGTGACGATACAGACGAGTTATGTCATCAACCAAGGACAGACAGAGAACATAACACTGGTTAGCACAAAACATCCATTTAATCTGAGGTATCTATTACAATAATGTACAAGTCCTGTGGAAATGAACACTCACAGACAGCTGATAGAAAACACTTTGTAAGACCCACGTCAGACCAGACAGGCTGTAGCTGTCAACCCCTGGGACAATGACAGCGTCGCTGGGGTCAAATCCAATCCAATTATGTTAGTTCTAGAAGGTGAATTGAGAAATTCTAGACTCAAAGTGCCTTGCATTTTCAACTGGGGACGTTCCTTTCCGTTCCTCAATTGGAATTGTGATTCAGGTTCTGAATTTCCTGAATGGAATCTACTCCTACCACTGACTGTGACATAATACTGTAGTGGACAGAGAATTATGGTACTCTTCATGTTTCAGCTTAGTCAATAGAAGGGATATGTAATACTGTATGGGACTTAAACTGAAATCAAGTCAAACAAAGAAACCCTACTTGTTCATGGTAAAGAAGAGAATTGTGGGGATAGGCAGTGTGCTAGGATTCAAATGTTCCTTTAAAACGGTTCAAACTGCTCCTCTTTATTGATACGACACTTGTTTGAATAGTAGAGGGACATCGATAATGTAATAAAAGGCACCGTAACAAGGCTGGTTGTTTTTCATAAGTTTGTAGATGCACAAGACTTTAAAAAATTTTTTTTTAATAAACACTCTTCCCACTGGCCTCCATTTAGCGTTTCTGTGCACAATCAACACAAACCTGCAGAATTGATATGGACCGTAGTCTGTTGTTGATCATATCAGGGGACCAATGAAGTCATATTTACCCTATTCTATAACCAGTCAGACACGGGGCGGCGCACCATCTTAGAGGATCTAGCAAAATGGCTACCTCTGACATACAGAATAATACAATCACTAGCTGTTTTTGTTCTGGTGTCTCACATACCTTTGCATGTCTATGTTGAAGTACCACTTTGGGACGAGGTGTGTGGAGGGGAAATAGAAAATAGTATTTACTACATTTTGTAGCAGCATTCGTTTAGTGTATCAAATAGTCTCTGTTGATAAGGTCAGGTGACAGAGATTGGATTGGTCAAAGAGTTCTGTAGTTGTCCTGGCAACCCGCAGATTAGATCCACTGTGCGTGAGAGTGTCCTCAAAACAGAGGGAGTTGAGTAAGAGACAGGTAGGCAGACAACTAAGTTGGGTTGGATACAGGGAGATCACAACTCTGGGTCCGGGGGGGGCGAGAGAGAGAGACAACAGGGAAGAAAATGGTATATAGAGCCAGGTCAGGTTGATTGATAATCAAAACTATTGTGTAGAGGATGGCTGTAGTCAGTCTGTGTGTAGAGGATGGCTGTAGTCAGTCTGTGCGTAGAGGGTGGCTGTAGTCAGTCTGTGCGTAGAGGGTGGCTGTAGTCAGTCTGTGCGTAGAGGGTGGCTGTAGTCAGTCTGTGCGTAGAGGGTGGCTGTAGTCAGTCTGTGCAGTGGCTGTAGTCAGTCTGTGCGTAGAGGGTGGCTGTAGTCAGTCTGTGCGTAGAGGGTGGCTGTAGTCAGTCTGTGCGTAGAGGGTGGCTGTAGTCAGTCTGTGCGTAGAGGGTGGCTGTAGTCAGTCTGTGCGTAGAGGGTGGCTGTAGTCAGTCTGTGCGTAGAGGGTGGCTGTAGTCAGTCTGTGCGTAGAGGGTGGCTGTAGTCAGTCTGTGCGTAGAGGGTGGCTGTAGTCAGTCTGTGCGTAGAGGGTGGCTGTAGTCAGTCTGTGCGTAGAGGATGGCTGTAGTCAGTCTGTGCGTAGAGGATGGCTGTAGTCAGTCTGTGCGTAGAGGGTGGCTGTAGTCAGTCTGTGCGTAGAGGGTGGCTGTAGTCAGTCTGTGTGTAGAGGATGGCTGTAGTCAGTCTGTGTGGAGAGGATGGCTGTAGTCAGTCTGTGTGTAGAGGATGGCTGTAGTCCGATTGAATCAGAACTCTGTGTGTAGAGGGTGGCTGTAGTCCTTGTTCCCTAGTGGGCTTTCACTGGGCTTCATATAAACCCCCTCCATGGCCCTCCACAGGCTGTGCTGGCTGGGGCCCATCATGGCGTGTACTTCCCTCTGCCCGTGGATGGGCCGGCCGTACTGCTCCCCCGTAATCGATAGCAACGCATCGGTGGAGGCGTGCTGGAAGCGGACAGCCTCCTCGCGCTGCCACACCGCCCCTCCACACTGCACCGTCCACTCATCCAGGTGGTCCCCCTCGCCCTCCTCACCAAACGCACTCACCTCCTGAGAGAGGGGGGAGAGGGAGAGAGAGCACGGGGGAGGGAGAAAGAAAGAGGATCAGAGAAAGCATGAACAATTATACAATGATATATCTTTTTAGTATTGTAGTTAGTGATTGAGGGCAACAGAGAGCAGGGGTTCAATCCAGCATCAAGGACAACACACCCTACAACCTCCTGTGCCATAAAGGTCCAGACTAGAGGTCGACCGATTATGATTTTTCAACGTCGATACCGATTATTGGAGGACCAAAAAAGCCGATACCGATTAATCGGCTGATTTTTATTTATTTATTTGTAATAATGAAAATTACAACAATACTGAATGAATACTTATTTTAACTTAATATAATACATCAATAAAATCAATTTAGCCTCAAGTAAATAATGTATTTTATTTTATTTATTTAACCAGGTAAGCTAGTTGAGAACAAGTTCTCATTTGCAACTGCAACCTGGCCAAGATAAAGCATAGCAGTTCGACACATACAACAAAACATACAGTCAATAATACAGTAGGAAAAAAAGAAAATAAAATCTATAAACAGTGAGTGCAAATAAGGGAGTTAAGGCAATAAATAGACCATGGTGGCGAAGTAATTACAATATAGCAATTAAACACTGGAATGGTAAATGTGCAAAAGATGGATGTGCAAGTAGAGATACTGTGGAGCAAAATAAATAAATACAGTATGGGGATGAGGTAGATAGATGGGCTGTATACAGATGGGCTATGAACAGGTGCAGTGATCTGTGAGCTGCTCTGACAGCTGGTTCTTAAAGCTAGTGAGGGAGATGGGAATCTCCAGCTTCAGTGATTTTTGCAGTTCGTTCCAGTCAGTGGCAGCAGAGAACTGGAAGGAAAGGCGACCAAAGGACCAATTGGCTTTGGGGGTGACCAGTGAGATATACCTGCTGGGGCGCGTGCTACGAGTGGGTGCTGCTATGGTGACCAGCGAGCTGAGATAGGGCGGGGCTTTACCTACCAGAGACTTTTAGATAACCTGTAGCCAGTGGGGTTGGCGACGAGTATGAAGCAAGGGCCAGCCAACGAGAGCGTACAGGTCGCAGTGGTGGGTAGTATATGGGGTTTTGGTGACAAAACGGATGGCACTGTGATAGACTACATCCAGTTTGCTGAGTAGAGTGTTGGAGGCTATTTTATAGATGACATCGCCGATGTCACTGATGTCAAAATAATGAAACATGTTCAATTTGGTTTAAATATTGCAAAAACAAAGTGTTGGAGAAGAAAGTAAAAGTGCAAAATGTGCTATGTAAGAAAGCTAACGTTTCAGTTCCTTGCTCAGAACATGAGAACATATGAAAGCTGGTGGTTCCTTTTAACATGAGTCTTCAATATTCCCAGGTAAGAAGTTTTATGTTGTAGTTATTATAGGACTATTTCCCTCTATACCATTTTATATTTCATTAACCTTTGACAATTGGATGTTCTTATAGGCACTTTAGTATTGCCAGTGTAACAGTATAGCTTCCGTCCCTCTCCTCGCTCCTCCCTGGGCTCGAACCAGCAACACAACGACAACAGCCACACTCGAAGCAGCGTTACCCATGCAGAGCAAGGGGAACAACTACTCCAAGTCTCAGAGCGAGTGACGTTTGAAACGCTATTAGCGCACACCACGCTAACTAGCTAGCCATTTCACTTCGGTTACACCAGCCTCATCTCGGGAGTTGATAGGCTTGAAGTCATAAACAGCGCAATGCTTGACGCACAACGAAGAGCTGCTGGCGAAACGCACGAAAGTGCTGTTTGAATGAATGTTTACGTGCCTGCTTCTGCCTACCACCGCTCAGTCAGATACTTGTATGCTTGTATGCTCAGTCAGATTATATGCAATGCAGGACATGTTAGATATTATCTAGTAATATCATCAACCATGTGTAGTTAACTAGTGATTATGATTGATTGTTTTTTTATAAGTTTAATGCTAGCTAGCAACTTACCTTGGCTTACTGCATTCGCGTAGCAGGCAGTCTCCTTGTGGAGTGCAACGAGAGAGAGGCAGGTCGTTATTGCGTTGGACTAGTTAACTGTAAGGTTGCAAAATTGGATCCCCCGAGCTGACACGGTGAAAATCTGTCATTCTGCCCCTGAACGAGGCAGTTAACCCACCGTTCCTAGGCCGTCATTGAAAATAAGAATGTGTTCTTAACTGACTTGCCTAGATAAAAAAAAAATATATATATATATAAAATAAAAAAATAAATCTGCAAATCGGCGCCCAAAAATACCGATTTCTGATTTTTATGAAAACTTGAAATCGGCCCTAATTAAAATTGTCCATTCCGATTAATCGGTCGACCACTAGTCCAGACCTCTTGTGAAACATGGTGATACACTTATCTCCACACAGTGAGCCAGGCTAAAGTGTTTCAAAACAGAATAAAGTCATATTGACATAGACTTTCACCCCAAATGACAGCCTATTCCCTATACCCTTCAAACTCAACTCCGGACCTCGAAGACAGTTCCATTGCCTTTTTTCATTGTTTCCCCTAATCAGGGACTGATTGAAACCTGTCACACCAGTTGTGTGCAAAATAATTATCAGGTAGAACAGAAAACCAGCAGGCTCCAGACCTCTGGGGTATGAGTTGAGTACCTCTGCGCTATACAGAGCACTATTTCTGACCAGAACCTTATGGGCCCTTTTAACTATAGCTATATGGGCTCTGGTCTAAATAGGGAATAGGGTGTCATTTGGGTCACACACATGATGTTTCCCTTGACCTGGTTGGAGGAAAGCGGAGAAGAGAAGTAGTGGCTGTGCAGGTTGCGTCCAGTGTTGACATGTGTGAGGCGGATGGTCTGACCACACTTAATAGGAGTCCCCCGGTGACACTGGGCCCCGTTGGTGCCCCGTACACTCCAGTAGCTGTTACTGTCCTCCACCGTGGTCACGCCTGTTACTGACTGCTGTCCGCTGCCTGGCAGGACAGAGAGAGTCAAATACACCGTCAGGCAAACAGAAACATGAGTGAGAACAATGGAGAAGAGAGAGAATATAATCAAGTCAAGCTGTTTTTCCATTTCTCTGTATCCAAGCTATAGTTAGCTACTAGTAGACGCTGGCAGTTGGCTAGATAGCAAGAATCAAGACTCACCGGAGCCGTAGCGCACGTCGTGAGAGTGCAGTCTGACATTGTGCTTTACATTTAACAGCTTTACAACCGAGCCGCAAGTCACAAAGCTCAGCTCCGTCCCGAGCGATAGCCCAAATAAACATGTCAACAAGAAAGCGCTCAATAAAAAGTGTGAATGACCAGTACAGTTATCCATTACCGCTCGCAGCTGCCACTCAACTCCGCGATGTTCATTAGTTTCTGCTACGTCATGGAAATGGTACCATGGGGAAGGAGAGCGCCCCCTGCTGGCGCGGAAGACTCATTTCAGATTCAAAGTAATGTGGCATTTGTTATAAATTTGAAGTACTTATGAGTCTACTTCGTTTGTTTTTACGTTGAAATCAATACTTAGTTCGTTATTTTCCTTTTTATCGCTGCGGAACGTGGTCGCAGGACTTGACGTTATAATATTGTCCACCAGAGGGAGTGGTTGGGCTCCACGAGAACAAACCACTTCACACGGAGTCGGAAGTTTCCTCACCACCGGAATTCAACACGCCGCTATTCATCAGCCATTTTTATTATTACAAGCTTGCGCGAAGATATAGCATAGCGACATATCCTTCTACATTTCAAGGATTTAGGTCAAGTATCGTCGCAGGGAGAAGTAAGTTATTTTAACAAAATGTGTTTGGTGTCCAGTGAAATAATCCCGCGCCAACAACATGGGAACAATAGCATTGACTGTAGTCCTCCTGGCTAAGTTAACTAACTACAGGGGCCTTGTTGTTGTCTCCCAGTATCTTGATTTTTAGCAACAAAACATATTGCTAACTGAAGTCAAGGATACACAATTCAGAGTTCATTATCAACGTGTCTTGGTAATATAACAACTGAAAGTCGCCACATGGCTAACGAAAGCCCTTCACGTTTAACTTCGCGAGCTAATGTGTTTGTGCTTGCTAGCCAGTTAGCATGGGTATATAGCTAATTAGCTACTGAGATACGAAGTTCAAAACTAAGAAAAAGCATAGTTAGCTAGTTATGTAAGCGTCCTATAAAACCACAGAGATGGTTGGCTAGAAAATCAGCGCAACATTGGTTTCTTAATTAACCGTACCTAACGTTAACTAGCTAGGTACCGTAGCATCTAAATGTGTCTTTTCTGTTCACTGGTGTTTTGTGTACGTGAGACGTCCGTCATCTGTGTGAACGTGTTGTTCCAGAGTCGCGCAACTCGTTACGGTTCTCAATCCGTCCACGATTCTCTATTCTGAACGTTGTTATGCGGGATCGAGTGCATTACTAGCTTTCCTGGTTTAGTGCATTTTTTAAACTGACAGCAGGACTGTTAAAGCAACTCTGAGACTAATATTCTCTGAATATATGATACAAATTCTCTCTTTTAGTGCGATCCTTGTGTTAACCTGTAGCGTGTGTGTCCAGGCCTTGCAGACATGTCTGACTTCATCGATAGCGAGGCTGAGGAGTCGGAGGAGGAGTTTGAAGAGAAAGACCTGAAGCCTAAAAAGACCCAGGCGTTTATGGATGATGGTGAGCACATGATTACAATGTACTGATTTCGTATGGATTCGTCAGAAGGTGTGAGTGTGATGCATGAATGTCTCTCTGCCCATGCAATTCCTATATCATGTCTTCATCAGTGTGTTTAGTTTATGAGCAAATGTTTGCATGTGTGTTTAATTCTTCCTCCAACAGAGGAAGAGGAGGAAGAGTTAAACACAGAGGACCAGGATGAGCACGGGAACCTGATGGGGCTCATCGACGATGATGTGGATGAAGATGAGGAAGAGGAGAAGAAAAGCGGAGGAGCAGGCAGCGGCAGCGACTCAGATGATGAAGTCAGACACAGACGCAAGAAACGCAGTAAGTTTGGTCTTCAGGGCTGTGAGATTTCATTCCCCCAAAATTGACAGTCTTGCCTAGTAGATAAATGAAAGAAATTTTATGTAAACAAATTTATTCTCTGTCACACTTTTCCCTTTATCTCTCCTTTCCTCCCTCACCTGCCTTTCTATCTCACCCCCCCCCCCCTTCTCACTCCTTTCCTCCCTCACCCTCTTTCTACCCTCCCTCCCTCTTTCCCCCTCTCTCTCACTCCCTTCCTCCCCAGACTATGATGACTACCTGGATGATGATGATCTGGACCTCATTGAGGAGAACTTGGGAGTCAAAGTCAAGAGGAGGGTAAGCAGTCACTTCCTGTCTGGGTTAGGGTTAGCAGTCCCTTCCTGTCTGGGTTAGGGTAAGCAATCACTTCAATTATAATCATGTAATTGTTATCAAAAAGGCTAAATTGATCCTATATCAGCACTCCTACACTGAGATGCTTTGTGATTCAAATGAGTCATGATAATGTATTCAAGTATCATACAAATGCATAACCTGAAATGGGCCCCAGTTTAAACATCTTTCCCCCTCCTCGCCATCCTCTATGAGGACATGGACCCCAGTTTAAACGTCTCTCTCCGTCCTCTGTTGTCCTGACAGAAGAAGAAGTATGACCGTGTGAAGACTATGGATGATGATGAAGATGACGAGAAGGACCAGATCGCAGACGAGATCTTCCACAGAGGAGATGACGAGGACGGAGAGGGGGAGCTGGAGGAGGGAGAGACAGTCGACCCGCCCCTACGTCGCCATGGTGAACGCCTCGACGAAGAAGAGGAAGAGGAGGGAGAGGAGGAGTCGGGTACTTTTGATGATAATGTTACACATTTAATACCTGAAATACTTTTTGAGAAACTCAGTTCTATATATGCAAATATAAACATATTACAGGACAAAAAAATTGTCTGAAAACTTCCTGGCTCTGATAATCACGTATTTCCTCAGATATTGATGACTTTATCGTGGACGACGATGGCCAGCCTATCACCAAGAGGAGAAGCAAGAAGTTCTCAGGATACACAGATGCGTGAGTGTTCACTCACCACCTCAGGGTTAGGGATAGTGTTCACCTCCTCAGGGTTAGGGATAGTGTTCACCTCCTCGGGGTTAGGGATAGTGTTCACCTCCTCGGGGTTAGGGATAGTGTTCACCTCCTCGGGGTTAGGGATAGTGTTCACCTCCTCAGGGTTAGGGATAGTGTTCACCTCCTCAGGGTTAGGGATAGTGTTCACCTCCTCAGGGTTAGGGATAGTGTTCACCACCTCAGGGTTAGGGATAGTGTTCACCTCCTCAGGGTTAGGGATAGTGTTCACCTCCTCCTCGGGTTAGGGATAGTGTTCACCACCTCAGGGTTAGGGATAGTATTCACCTCCTCAGGGTTAGGGATAGTGTTCACCTCCTCCTCAGGGTTAGGGATAGTGTTCACCTCCTCCTCAGGGTTAGGGATAGTGTTCACCTCCTCCTCGGGGTTAGGGATAGTGTTCACCTCCTCAGGGTTAGGGATAGTGTTCACCTCCTCCTCAGGGTTGGGGATAATGTTCACTCGCCTCCTCGGGGTTAGTGTGGACAGACCTGTATACGATCCCATCCATCCTAGTGGTTTCCTTCCAGGTAATGCTGAACAACCATTGAGAGCAGAATGTTTTCACACGTGTCCCCTCTGTTCCTCTGTCCCCGTCTACAGAGCCCTCCAGGAAGCTCAGGAGATCTTCGGGGGCGACTTTGACTTTGCGGAGTTCGACGCCGACGGTGCTTATGAACAGGGTGAGGAAGAGGAGGAGGACCAGGATGAAGAGGGCTGGGACCGGCCCAAGAAGCCAACGAAGAGGAGGGTGGGGAGGAAGAGCATCTTCGAGCTCTACGAGCCCAGCGAGCTGGAGAGTAGTCACATGACTGACCAGGACAACGAGATCCGCTCCACAGACATGCCAGAGAGGTTCCAGGTAGGGTTGTGTGTCTGTTTCACCCTCCTGTGTCCTTGAATCTAGTTGTGATATGTTAATGAAGCCGCGTGCGTCTCACACTCCGTCCGTGCTCTACCCCGTAGCTGCGCTCCATCCCAGTGAAGCCTGCTGAGGATGATGAGTTGGAGGAAGAGGCAGAGTGGATCTACAGAAACGCTTTCTCGACCCCCACCATCTCCATGCAGGTAGGAACCTCTGACCACACACACACACTGACTACACACGCTGACTACACACACACGCTGACTACACACACACACACACTGACTACACACGCTGACTACACACACACGCACGCTGACTACACACACACACTGACTACACACGCTGACTACACACACACACTGACTACACGCGCTGACTACACACACACACTGACTACACGCGCTGACTACACACACACGCACGCTGACTACACACACACACTGACTACACGCGCTGACTACACACACACTGACTACACGCGCTGACTACACACACACTACACACTGACTACCCATACACACACGCTGACTACACACACACACACACTGACTACATACTGACTACCCATACACAAATTGACTACTAACACACTACCTCAGCCCACCCACCCCCGTAATTTCTATACAGGTTTGAGCCTGTATGACCTGCTGTGGAGAGTGATTCCATATGAAACCAGGACAAAGAAGGAACATGAATTTAGGGGGTTTTCGTGAAATCGTAAAACATATGAACAGCTCATTACCCTTACTATTATCATACAGCTGAAACACATGAACAGCTCAGCACAGACCATACCTTCTCAGTCCACTAATCATACTATTTTTACTTTGTTTTTAAAACAACTGTTGTCTGTGTGTTCAGGAGAGTACAGATTACCTGGACAGAGGAGCCACCACTAACTTTAGCAGGAAGGGCCCCAGCACCATCGCCAAGATTAAGGAGGCCCTCAACTTCATGAGGAATCAGCATTTTGAGGTACACTGCCCTGATACTAACGCTGTGTGTAGTGGTTAAGGCTCTAACAGTGTGTGTGTAGTGGCTAAGGCTCTAATGTGTGTGTGTGTGTAGTGGTTAAGGCTCTAATACGTGTGTGTGGTGGCTAAGGCTCTAACAGTGTGTGTGTAGTGGTTAAGGCTCTAATATGTGTGTGTGTGTGGTGGCTAAGGCTCTAACAGTGTGTGTGGTGGCTAAGGCTCTAACAGTGTGTGTGGTGGCTAAGGCTCTAACAGTGTGTGTGGTGGCTAAGGCTCTAACAGTGTGTGTGGTGGCTAAGGCTTAAACTGTGTGTGTGTGTGGTGGCTAAGGCTTAAACTGTGTGTGTGTGTGGTGGCTAAGGCTCTAACAGTGTGTGTGGTGGCTAAGGCTTAAACTGTGTGTGTGTGTGGTGGCTAAGGCTTAAACTGTGTGTGTGTGTGGTGGCTAAGGCTCTAACAGTGTGTGTGTGTGTCTCTCTCTCCGTCTCCTCCAGGTTCCATTCATCGCGTTCTACAGGAAGGAGTACGTAGAACCGGAGCTCAACATCAACGACCTGTGGAAGGTCTGGCAGTGGGACGAGAAGGTAAAGAATGACCTTTGACATGTGACATAAGACCACGAGGCTCACACACCTCTGCGTTTACCACCTAGTAACCTTTACAGTTGATACAACCTAAAAGCAATCTCAAAGCCTCGTTCCATTGTTGATTCTCCTCGTATTGACCCACTTCCTGTCCCTCGACCCCTTGACCTCAGTGGTGCCAGCTGAAGAGCAGGAAGCAGAACCTGACACGTCTGTTCCGGAGGATGCAGGGGTACCAGTATGAGCAGATCTCTGCCGACCCCGACAAGCCCCTGGCTGACGGCATCAGGCCCCTGGACACTGCTGATATGGAGAGGTACGGTTCCACACAGGGGACTGCTTCCAAAATGGCACCCTACATAGTGCACTACTTTAGACCAGAGCCCTATGGAACCCTACATAGTGCACTACTTTAGACCAGAATAAGTATCCATGGAGAGGTGGTCCCAACACAGGGCCGTAGGAGAACAGTGGTATTAAGACGGTCAATGGGACCCGTGATTGACAAGCTCAGTCCTGTACATTGTGTCAACTTTTTATAGCAACAGGTCTAAAAGGACAAATAAAGGAAGTTCGGGAATAATTTTTTGATGATGATGGCTTTCCCACAACGTGTGTTCAAGTGTTGTAATGCACTAAGGGCCAGTTTCCCGGATACAGATGAAGCATAGAGATGTGTTTTCTTCTCAGGGCTCAGTCTGTGTCTAGAAGGTCAAGACTTCCCATAACAATGTAGCACATCAAAGTCCAGAAGCCTCATAGCCCCATGTCTTCACAGAAGCCAGGACCCATTTAGTAAAGTCCAGCTACTCTTACTGTTCCCCTCTCCAATCCTCTCCTCCGCTGCCCTCGCCCTTCTCCTCCTCTACGCCCTGCCTCCTCCTCTACCCCCTGCCTCCTCCTCTCCCCTCTCCTCCTCCTCCTCTACCCCCTGCCTCCTCCTCTACCCCCTGCCTCCTCCTCTACCCCTGCCTCCTCCTCTACCCCCCTCCTCTCCTCCTCCTCCTCTACCCCCTGCCTCCTCCTCTACCCCCTTCCCCTCCTCTACGCCCTGCCTCCTCCTCTCCACTCTCCTCCTCCTCTACCCCCTGCCTCCTCCTCTGCCTCCTCCTCTACCCCCTGCCTCCTCCTCTACCCCCTTCCCCTCCTCTACCCCCTGCCTCCTCCTCTACCCCCTGCCTCCTCCTCTACCCCCTGCCTCCTCCTCTACCCCCTTCCCCTCCTCTACCCCCTTCCCCTCCTCTACCCCCTGCTTCCTCCTCTACCCCCTGCCTCCTCCTCTACCCCTTTCTCCCTCCTCCTCTACCCCCTGCCTCCTCCTCTACCCCCTGCTTCCTCCCCTACCCCTTTCTCCTTCCTCCTCTACCCCCTGCCTCCTCCCCTACCCCTTTCTCCCTCCTCCTCTACCCCCTTCCCCTCCTCTACCCCCTTCTCCCTCCTACTCTACCCCCTCCTCCTCTCCCCTCTCCTCCTACTCTACCCCTTCCTCCTCCTCTACCCCCTTCTCCCTCCTCCTCTACCCCCTTCCCCTCCTCTACCCCCTTCTCCCTCCTACTCTACCCCCTCCTCCTCCTCTACCCCTGCCTCCTCCTCTACCCCCTTCCCCTCCTCTACCCCCTGCCTCCTCCTCTACCCCCTTCCCCTCCTCTACCCCCTGCCTCCTCCTCTACCCCCTTCCCCTCCTCTACCCCCTTCCCCTCCTCTACCCCTGCCTCCTCCTCTACCCCCTGCCTCCTCCTCTCCCCCTGCCTCCTCCTCTACCCCTTGCCTCCACCTCTACCCCCTTCCCCACCTCTACCCCCTGCCTCCTCCTCTACCCCCTTCCTCCTCCTCCACCCCCTGCCTCCTCCTCTACCCCCTCCTACCCCCTTCCCCTCCTCTACCCCCTTCCCCTCCTCTACCCCCTGCCTCCTCCTCTACCCCTTTCTCCCTCCTCCTCTACCCCCTGCCTCCTCCTCTACCCCCTGCTTCCTCCCCTACCCCTTTCTCCCTCCTCCTCTACCCCCTCCTCTACCCCCTGCCTCCTCCTCTACCCCCTCCTCCTCTACCCCCTTCTCCCTCCTCCTCTGCCCCTCCTCTACCCCCTGCAGACTGAAAGATGTCCAGTCCATAGATGAGCTGAGTGATGTGTATAGTCACTTCCTTCTGTACTATGGCCGAGACATCCCCAAGATGCAGAACGCAGCCAAAGCTGCCAGCAAGAAGAAGAAGAAGAAGAAGAAGAAGATTGAGGTCAACGAGGAAGGTTGGAGGCCATGTGGACAATTATAACTGATTACTATAATAGTGAATAACTATATTGTTAACCCAGAAATTATTTGATAAGGAGATCAAAATGGCTGCCAAGAGGATTTCTGTGTTTCCTTATTTCTTTGAAACCCTGAGGCTAAAATATCAAAGCAAGGTGTTGTTGTTATATAAAGTAAAATAACCACCTTTTCAACAACCCTGTTTTGACTCTTTTTTTTTGTGTGATTTCCACCCCTCTACACATGTCTTTTCCCATTCCTTTCAGGTGAGGAGGAGGAGGTGGAGGAAGAGGAGGAGGTGGAGGAAGAGAAGGGGCCGGACCTGAAGCTGGCATCTCGTAGAGACATGTACAGCATCTGTCAGAGCGCTGGGCTCGGTGAGTCACCTCTGACCTCTCGTCTGTTTATCTGTACGGAGTGGGACCTAAGCTTGACTTCATTGTGCTTGTGACTGCTGAAAGGGGCTTGACATGTGAAACGTGAAGAAAATATTCCCTGCTCTGCCTCAAGACATTACTTCTGGCAATCTGTCTCATCCTTTTCCAATTCTGCAGAGGCTGACGTGTTACATTATGAATGCACTGGGACATGTTAATGTCACGACACATCGCATCAGGAACTAACAGCTTCTCTGTTAATGTCACGACGCATCAGGAACTAACAGCTTCTCTGTTAATGTCACGACGCATCACATCAGGAGCTAACAGCTTCTGTTTATTTTTCTCTCGCTCGCACACACACACACACAGATGGCCTGGCTAAGAAGTTTGGTCTGACTCCAGAGCAGTTTGGAGAGAATCTGAGAGACAGCTACCAGCGTCACGAGACAGAGCAGTTCCCTGCCGAGCCTGTAGAGTTGGCTAAAGACTACGTCTGCAGGTAACCACACACACACAGAACAGGGTAAATCGCTTAACGTAACGACACACACACAGAGCAGGGTAAAACGCTTAACGTAAAGACACACACACACACACAGAACAGGGTAAATCGCTTAACGTAACGACACACACACAGAGCAGGGTAAAACGCTTAACGTAAAGACACACACACACACACAGAGCAGGGTAAACGCTTAACGTAACGACACACACACAGAGCAGGGTAAAACGCTTAACGTAAAGACACACACACAGAGCAGGGTAAAACGTAACGACACACACACAGAGCAGGGTAAATCGCTTAACTCTGTAGAGTTGGCCAAAGAATATGTCTGCAGTTAACCACACATACACACGGACCCCCCTAGCTCTCCCTCTGTGTGTGTGTAGCCAGTTTAACAGCCCTGAGGTGGTGTTGGAGGGGACCCGTTACATGGTTGCGATGCAGATTGCCAGGGAGCCTCTGGTCAGACACGTCCTCAGACAGACGTTCCAGGAGAGAGCCAAGATCAACATCAAGCCCACCAAGAAGGGAAAGAAGGTACGGGAACCAAGACACTGCATTAACCGTGTTCATGTTATTGATGGTAGGTCTCCAGAGACAGGCTGTGTAATGTTATTGATGGTAGGTCTCCAGAGACAGGCTGTGTAATGTTATTGATGGTAGGTAGACAGGATGTGTAATGTTATTGATGGTAGGTCTCCAGAGTAGAGACGGGCTGTGTAATGTTATTGATGGTAGGTAGACAGGATGTGTAATGTTATTGATGGTAGGTAGACAGGCTGTGTAATGTTATTGATGGTAGGTCTCCAAAGTAGAGACAGGCTGTGTAATGTTATTGATGGTAGGTAGACAGGCTGTGTAATGTTATTGATGGTAGGTAGACAGGATGTGTAATGTTATTGAGGGTAGGTAGACAGGATGTATAATGTTATTGATGGTAGGTCTCCAGAGTAGAGACAGGTTGTGTAATGTTATTGATGGTAGGTCTCCAGGGTAGAGACAGGTTGTGTAATGTTATTGATGGTAGGTAGACAGGCTGTGTAATGTTATTGATGGTAGGTCTCCAGAGTAGAGACAGGCTGTGTAATGTTATTGATGGTAGGTCTCCAGAGTAGAGACAGGTTGTGTAATGTTATTGATGGTAGGTCTCCAGAGTAGAGACAGGTTGTGTAATGTTATTGATGGTAGGTAGACAGGCTGTGTAATGTTATTGATGGTAGGTCTCCAGGGTAGAGACAGGCTGTGTAATGTTATTGATGGTAAGTCTCCAGAGTAGAGACGGGCTGTGTAATGTTATTGATGGTAGGTAGACAGGCTGTGTAATGTTATTGATGGTAGGTAGACAGGATGTGTAATGTTATTGATGGTAGGTAGACAGGATGTGTAATGTTATTGATGGTAGGTCTCCAGAGTAGAGACAGGCTGTGTAATGTTATTGATGGTAGGTAGAGACAGGCTGTGTAATGTTATTGATGGTAGGTCTCCAGAGTAGAGACAGGCTGTGTAATGTTATTGATGGTAGGTCTCCAGAGTAGAGACAGGCTGTGTAATGTTATTGATGGTAGGTAGACAGGCTGTGGGAACTTTGCTGTGTATCACCATTCCATTACTATTGTTTAACTGAGAAGGAACTAACCTGGGATCCAGTGCTGGACTAACATACATAACAAACTCTGTGAGATCTGTCTTTAGACCACAGCCAACATAACAAACACAACGAAACAACAGCATGTTGATCTTATACCGTTTAGCGTTCGTGTAAGTGTGTAGAATACCGTGTCCTATTAACTTGACTCCTACAACAAATGGTGTAGAAATGTCTGATTTGAGTTGTCCTCATGCCATGTTGACCTGACTCTGGTTTGAGTTGTCCTCATGCCATGTTGACCTGACTCTGGTTTAAGTTGTCCTCATGCCATGTTGACCTGACTCTGGTTTGAGTTGTCCTCATGCCATGTTGACCTGACTCTGGTTTAAGTTGTCCTCATGCCATGTTGACCTGACTCTGGTTTGAGTTGTCCTCATGCCATGTTGACCTGACTCTGGTTTGAGTTGTCCTCATGCCATGTTGACCTGACTCTGGTTTGAGTTGTCCTCATGCCATGTTGACCTGACTCTGGTTTGAGTTGTCCTCATGCCATGTTGACCTGACTCTGGTTTAAGTTGTCCTCATGCCATGTTGACCTGACTCTGGTTTAAGTTGTCCTCATGCCATGTTGACCTGACTCTGGTTTAAGTTGTCCTCATGCCATGTTGACCTGACTCTGGTTTAAGTTGTCCTCATGCCATGTTGACCTGACTCTGGTTTAAGTTGTCCTCATGCCATGTTGACCTGACTCTGGTTTGAGTTGTCCTCATGCCATGTTGACCTGACTCTGGTTTGAGTTGTCCTCATGCCATGTTGACCTGACTCTGGTTTAAGTTGTCCTCATGCCATGTTGACCTGACTCTGGTTTGAGTTGTCCTCATGCCATGTTGACCTGACTCTGGTTTAAGTTGTCCTCATGCCATGTTGACCTGACTCTGGTTTGAGTTGTCCTCATGCCATGTTGACCTGACTCTGGTTTAAGTTGTCCTCATGCCATGTTGACCTGACTCTGGTTTGAGTTGTCCTCATGCCATGTTGACCTGACTCTGGTTTGAGTTGTCCTCATGCCATGTTGACCTGACTCTGGTTTGAGTTGTCCTCATGCCATGTTGACCTGACTCTGGTTTAAGTTGTCCTCATGCCATGTTGACCTGACTCTGGTTTGAGTTGTCCTCATGCCATGTTGACCTGACTCTGGTTTAAGTTGTCCTCATGCCATGTTGACCTGACTCTGGTTTGAGTTGTCCTCATGCCATGTTGACCTGACTCTGGTTTAAGTTGTCCTCATGCCATGTTGACCTGACTCTGGTTTAAGTTGTCCTCATGCCATGTTGACTCTGGTTTGTTATAGGACATGGACGAGGCCCACTTTGGCTACTCCTTCAAGTACCTGAAGAACAAGCCAGTGAAGGAACTGAACGGAGACCAGTTCTTAAAGATGTGCCAGGCTGAGGAGGAGGGGCTTCTCACCATAGACATCTGCATTGACCTCCTAGGGGTCAAAGGGTAAGGCGCGGAGGCATTGACCTCCATAGGGGTCGATGGGTAAGATAGAGGGCCAAACCATAGAGAATGAAAGGTTGTATTAGCATGGGCAGCACCATTGAGGGCTTCCACCTTTTTAATGTAGTCAACTGGGTAGGACTCCCAACTTCATTGGCTGATGCCTCCTGGTGACCCTGTTGGAGTCATGTACAACCGGGTCATTAGGAAGGATCAGCCAATCGTGAAGAAGAAAATGGACTACTTCAGAATAGCCTCAATGGCGCTGCCCATGCTGTCACAGCCGCTCTAATGGCACAGATGCAAAGATGAGTCCTCTATCTATCTCTATGGGCCAAACTCACGAGTTAAAGTTTGTCTCTCTGAATGGTCAAACTTACCCCCTCCCTCTCTCTCCTCTCTCCATCCCTCTCTGCCAACCCCCTTCCCCTCTCTCCATCCCTCACTTCCACCCCCCCTTCCCTCTCTCACCTCTCCATCCCTCTCTCTCACCTCTCTCTGCCACCCCCTTCCCCCCTCTCTCCTCTCCATCCCTCACTTCCACCCCCCTCTCTCCATCTCTCTCTCTCTGCCACCCCTCTCTCTCCTCTCTCCATCTCTCTCTCTGCCAACCCCCTTTCCCCTCTCTCCATCTCTCTCTCTGCCACCCCCTCTCCCCTCTCTCTCCATCTCTCTCTCTCACCTCTCTCCATCTCTCTCTCTGCCCTCTATCTCCTCTCTTCATCTCTCTCTCTGCCATCTCCCCCGTTCCCCTCTCTCCTCTCTCCATCTCTCTCTCTGCCACCCCCCTTTCCCCTCTCTCTCCTCTCTCCATCTCTCTCTCTGCCACCCCCTTTCCCCTCTCTCTCCTCTCTCCATCTCTCTCTCTGCCACCCCCCTTTCCCCTCTCTCTCTCTCTCCATCTCTCTCTCTGCCACCCCCTTTCCCCTCTCTCTCCTCTCTCCATCTCTCTCTCTGCCACCCCCTTTCCCCTCTCTCTCCTCTCTCCATCTCTCTCTCTGCCACCCCCCCTTTCCCCTCTCTCCTCTCTCCATCTCTCTCTCTGCCACCCCTCTCTCTCCTCTCTCCATCTCTCTCTCTGCCACCCCCTCTCCCCTCTCTCTCCCCTCTCCATCTCTCTCTCTGCCATCTCCCCGTTCCCCTCTATCTCCTCTCTCCATCTCTCTCTCTGCCATCTCCCCCGTTCCCCTCTCTCTCCTCTCTCCATCTCTCTCTGCCACCCCCCTTCTCCTCTCTCCATCTCTCTCTCTGCCACCCCCCTCTCCCTCTCTCTCCTCTCTCCATCTCTCTCTCTGCCACCCCCTCTCCCCTCTCTCTCCTCTCTCCATCTCTCTCTCTGCCACCCCCCCTCTCCCCTCTCTCTCCTCTCTCCATCTCTCTCTCTGCCACCCCCCTCTCCCCAGGGTTGCAGGTGACCAGACATACTTTGATGAGATCAAGCAGTTTTACTACAGAGATGAGTTCAGTCACCAGGTGCAGGAGTGGAACAGACAGAGGACCCTGGCCATCGAACGCTCCCTCACACAGTTCCTCTACCCTCAGATGGCCAAGGAACTCAAGAACAAACTCATCGCGGAGGCCAAGGAAAACATCATCAAGGTAGACCATGTTACAACAAACCTAGCTACTTCCAGGACTCTCTGTATCCCATAGGATGGTGAGTTGACATGACCCGATCATTGGAGATTTGTGAATTCCACTTGTTCCAGCACGTCTTGTGAATAAGTGTTTCAAGCATAAATTAGGTCACGTGGTGTCTAATTCCTCTTCACCTTTGACCCCAGTCATGTTGCAGGAGGCTGTATAACTGGCTGAAGGTGTAGGGTTGTTTACCCTGTGATATTGTCTGGTCCAGTCGTGTTGCAGGAGGCTGTATAACTGGCTGAAGGTGTAGGGTTGTTTACCCTGTGATATTGTCTGGTCCAGTCGTGTTGCAGGAGGCTGTATAACTGGCTGAAGGTGTAGGGTTGTTTACCCTGTGATATTGTCTGGTCCAGTCGTGTTGCAGGAGGCTGTATAACTGGCTGAAGGTGTAGGGTTGTTTACCCTGTGATATTGTCTGGTCCAGTCGTGTTGCAGGAGGCTGTATATCTGGCTGAAGGTGTAGGGTTGTTTACCCTGTGATATTGTCTGGTCCAGTCGTGTTGCAGGAGGCTGTATAACTGGCTGAAGGTGTAGGGTTGTTTACCCTGTGATATTGTCTGGTCCAGTCGTGTTGCAGGAGGCTGTATAACTGGCTGAAGGTGGCTCCTTACAGACCAGACCAGCAGGCGGAGGAGGAGGATGATGATCTGATGGATGAGAGTCAAGGAAAAGGCATCAGAGTCCTGGGAGTGGCCTTCGCAGACAGCAGGTGTGTGTGTGTGTGTGTGTCAAAGATTCATAAGGTGTCTTCCATCCTTGTATTTTGTACCACTCAATAAACAGCCACCATAAATTATTTGTGATATGTTTCAATGAGTGATAACTAAACGTTGTAATTCTGTTACCATAGAGACACGCCAGTGTTCTGTTCACTGATCAATGGAGAGGGAGAGGTTGTGGACTTCCTCCGTCTGCCCTACTTCCTGAAGAGGAGGAACGCATGGAAGGAGGACGAGAGAGACAAAAAGGTACAGACAGACGGACGACAAGAATCTCCTGTCTCTCCTCTCTCTCTCTGCCCTCCTTCCCCTGTCTCCTCCCTCGTCTCTCCTCCCCTCGTCTCTCCTCCCCTCGTCTCTCCTTCCCTCGTCTCTCCTCCCCTCGTCTCTCCTCCCCTCGTCTCTCCTTCCCTCGTCTCTCCCCCCCCCCCCCGGTCTCTCCTCCTTCCCGGTCTCCCTTTCCCCCCGTCTCTCCCTTCCCGGTCTCTCCTTCCCCCCGTCTCTCCCTTCCCCCCGTCTCTCCCTTCCCCGGTCTCTCCCTTCCCCCGTCTCTCCCTCCCCCGTCTCTCCCTTCCCCCGTCTCTCCCTCCCCCGTCTATCCCTCCCCCCGTCTATCCCTTCCCCCCGTCTCTCCCTTCCCCCCCGTCTCTCCCTTCCCCCCGTCTCTCCCTCCCCCCCGTCTCTCCCTCCCCCGTCTCTCCCTTCCCCCCCGTCTCTCCCTTCCCCCCGTCTCTCCCTTCCCCCCCCGTCTCTCCCTCCCCCCCTCTCCCTCCCCCCCCGTCTCCCCTCCCCCCGTCTCTCCCTCCCCCCGTCTCTCCCTTCCCCCCGTCTCTCCCTTCCCCCCGTCTACATTTACATTTAAGTCATTTAGCAGACGCTCTTATCCAGAGCGACTTACAAATTGGTGCGTTCACCTTATGACATCCAGTGGAACAGCCCCTTTACAATAGTGCATCTAACTCTTTTAAGGGGGGTGAGAAGGATTACTTTATCCTATCCTAGGTATTCCTTAAAGAGGTGGGGTTTCAGGTGTCTCCGGAAGGTGGTGATTGACTCCGCTGTCCTGGCGTCGTGAGGGAGTTTGTTCCACCATTGGGGGCCAGAGCAGCGAACAGTTTTGACTGGGCTGAGCGGGAACTGTACTTCCTCAGTGGTAGGGAGGCGAGCAGGCCAGAGGTGGATGAACGCAGTGCCCTTGTTTGGGTGTAGGGCCTGATCAGAGCCTGGAGGTACTGAGGTGCCGTTCCCCTCACAGCTCCGTAGGCAAGCACCATGGTCTTGTAGCGGATGCGAGCTTCAACTGGAAGCCAGTGGAGGGAGCGGAGGAGCGGGGTGACGTGAGAGAACTTGGGAAGGTTGAACACCAGACGGGCTGCGGCGTTCTGGATGAGTTGTAGGGGTTTAATGGCACAGGCAGGGAGCCCAGCCAACAGCGAGTTGCAGTAATCCAGACGGGAGATGACAAGTGCCTGGATTAGGACCTGCGCCGCTTCCTGTGTGAGGCAGGGTCGTACTCTGCGGATGTTGTAGAGCATGAACCTACAGGAACGGGCCACCGCCTTGATGTTAGTTGAGAACGACAGGGTGTTGTCCAGGATCACGCCAAGGTTCTTAGCGCTCTGGGAGGAGGACACAATGGAGTTGTCAACCGTGATGGCGAGATCATGGAACGGGCAGTCCTTCCCCGGGAGGAAGAGCAGCTCCGTCTTGCCGAGGTTCAGCTTGAGGTGGTGATCCGTCATCCACACTGATATGTCTGCCAGACATGCAGAGATGCGATTCGCCACCTGGTCATCAGAAGGGGGAAAGGAGAAGATTAATTGTGTGTCGTCTGCATAGCAATGATAGGAGAGACCATGTGAGGTTATGACAGAGCCAAGTGACTTGGTGTATAGCGAGAATAGGAGAGGGCCTAGAAGAGAGCCCTGGGGGACGCCAGTGGTGAGAGCGCGTGGTGAGGAGACAGAATCTCGCCACGCCACCTGGTAGGAGCGACCTGTCAGGTAGGACGCAATCCAAGCGTGGGCCGCGCCGGAGATGCCCAACTCGGAGAGGGTGGAGAGGAGGATCTGATGGTTCACAGTATCGAAGGCAGCCGATAGGTCTAGAAGGATGAGAGCAGAGGAGAGAGAGTTAGCTTTAGCAGTGCGGAGCGCCTCCGTGATACAGAGAAGAGCAGTCTCAGTTGAATGACTAGTCTTGAAACCTGACTGATTTGAATCAAGAAGGTCATTCTGAGAGAGATAGCGGGAGAGCTGGCCAAGGACGGCACGTTCAAGAGTTTTGGAGAGAAAAGAAAGAAGGGATACTGGTCTGTAGTTGTTGACATCGGAGGGATCGAGTGTAGGTTTTTTCAGAAGGGGTGCAACTCTCGCTCTCTTGAAGACGGAAGGGACGTAGCCAGCGGTCAGGGATGAGTTGATGAGCGAGGTGAGGTAAGGGAGAAGGTCTCCGGAAATGGTCTGGAGAAGAGAGGAGGGGATAGGGTCAAGCGGGCAGGTTGTTGGGCGGCCGGCCGTCACAAGACGCGAGATTTAATCTGGAGAGAGAGGGGAGAAAGAGGTCAGAGCACAGGGTAGGGCAGTGTGAGCAGAACCAGCGGTGTCGTTTGACTTAGCAAACGAGGATCGGATGTCGTCGACCTTCTTTTCAAAATGGTTGACGAAGTCATCTGCAGAGAGGGGGGGGGAGGGGGAGGAGGATTCGGGAGGGAGGAGAAGGTGGCAAAGAGCTTCCTAGGGTTAGAGGCAGATGCTTGGAATTTAGAGTGGAAGAAAGTGGCTTTAGCAGCAGAGACAGAAGAGGAAAATGTAGAGAGGAGGGAGTGAAAGGATGCCAGGTCCGCAGGGAGGCGAGTTTTCCTCCATTTCCGCTCGGCTGCCCGGAGCCTTGTTCTGTGAGCTCGCAATGAGTCGTCGAGCCACGGAGCGGGAGGGGAAGACCGAGCCGGCCTGGAGGATAGGGGACATAGAGAGTCAAAGGATGCAGAAAGGGAGGAGAGGAGGGTTGAGGAGGCAGAATCAGGAGATAGGTTGGAGAAGGTTTGAGCAGAGGGAAGAGATGATAGGATGGAAGAGGAGAGAGTAGCGGGGGAGAGAGAGCGAAGGTTGGGACGGCGCGATACCATCCGAGTAAGGGGCAGTGTGGGAAGTGTTGGATGAGAGCGAGAGGGAAAAGGATACAAGGTAGTGGTCGGAGACTTGGAGGGGAGTTGCAATGAGGTTAGTGGAAGAACAGCATCTATTAAAGATGAGGTCGAGCGTATTGCCTGCCTTGTGAGTAGGGGGGGAAGGTGAGAGGGTGAGGTCAAAAGAGGAGAGGAGTGGAAAGAAGGAGGCAGAGAGGAATGAGTCAAAGGTAGACGTGGGGAGGTTAAAGTCGCCCAGAACTGTGAGAGGTGAGCCGTCCTCAGGAAAGGAGCTTATCAAGGCATCTAGCTCATTGATGAACTCTCCGAGGGAACCTGGAGGGCGATAAATGATAAGGATGTTAAGCTTGAAAGGGCTGGTAACTGTGACAGCATGGAATTCAAAGGAGGCGATAGACAGATGGGTAAGGGGAGAAAGAGAGAATGACCACTTGGGAGAGATGAGGATCCCGGTGCCACCACCCCGCTGACCAGAAGCTCTCGGGTGTGCGAGAACACGTGGGCGGACGAAGAGAGAGCAGTAGGAGTAGCAGTGTTATCTGTGGTGATCCATGTTTCCGTCAGTGCCAAGAAGTCGAGGGACTGGAGGGAGGCATAGGCTGAGATGAACTCTGCCTTGTTGGCCGCAGATCGGCAGTTCCAGAGGCTACCGGAGACCTGGAACTCCACGTGGGTCGTGCGCGCTGGGACCACCAGATTAGGGTGGCCGCAGCCACGCGGTGTGGAGCGTTTGTATGGTCTGTGCAGAGAGGAGAGAACAGGGATAGACAGACACATAGTTGACAGGCTACAGAAGAGGCTACGCTAATGCAAAGGAGATTGAAATGACAAGTGGACTACACGTCTCGAATGTTCAGAAAGTTAAGCTTACGTAGCAAGAATCTTATTGACTAAAATGATTAAAATGATACAGTACTGCTGAAGTAGGCTAGCTGGCAGTGGCTGCGTTGTTGACTTTGTAGGCTAGCTGGCAGTGGCTGCTTTGTTGACACTACACTAAACAAGTCGTTCCGTTGAGTGTGAGAGACAGTGCTACAGTGCTGCTATTCGGGGGCTAGCTGGCAGTGTTGATTACGTTACGTTGCGTTAAAAGAACGACAATAGCTGGCTAGCAAACCTAGAAAATCGCTCTAGACTACACAATTATCTTTGATACAAAGACGGCTATGTAGCTAGCTACGATCAAACAAATCAAACCGTTGTACTGTAATGAAATGAAATGAAATGAAAATGTGATACTACCTGTGGAGCGAAGCGGAATGCGACCGGGTTGTTGAGTGAGGAAGTTCTATTCGGTAGACGTTGGCTAGCTGTTGGCTAGCTAGCAGTGTCTCCTACGTTAAGGACGACAAATAGCTGGCTAGCTAACCTCGGTAAATTAAGATAATCACCCTAAGACTACACACTCTAAACTACACAATTATCTTGGATACGAAGACAGCAAAGACAACTATGTAGCTAGCTAACACTACACTAATCAAGTCGTTCAGTTGAGTGTAATAGTTTTTACAGTGCTGCTATTCGGTGGACGTTAGCTAGCTGGCTAGCTGCTGGGCAGATAGCAGTGTAGACTACGTTAGGACGACGAAATACGATAATTACGCAATTATCTTTGATACAAAGACTGCTATGTAGCTAGCTAAGAAGAAATTGCTAAGATTAGACAAATCAAACCGTTGTGCTATAGTGAAATGTAATGAAAAGTTATACTACCTGCGGGCCGAAGTGCGAATGCGACCGCTCGCTCCAACCCGTCTCTCCTCCCTTGTCATCCCGTCGTATCATTCAACATGCATTAGCAGTTATAATCATCACCTCGTCATTGATGTTGTTGTAGGAAGTGTTTTTTCCAGTGTTTCGCCTTCCATTAAGTAGCGTATCTCTGTTGCCTCCTAAATCATTTGGCTACAGTTGGTTTCGATTGAGCACTTTGATGTCAGCTGGCCTATAGGCTGCTATGGGGATAACCTTGTTGCTGATCTCAGTGTGTTTGATTTTGAGGCTGTACCGCATTTATATTGGGGTCATTTAGCAGACGCTCTTATCCAGAGCGACTTACAGGAGCTAATAGGTTTAAGTGCCTTGCTCAAGGGCACATCGACAGATTTATCACCTAGTCGACTCGGAAATTCAAAACCAGCAACCTTTCGGTGACTGGCCCAACGCTCTTAACCGCTACCTGTATTCTAGTGATCTGATGGTGTGTTTGGTCTCCTCAGCTCCAGGACATTGAGAACCTGAAGAAGTTCCTGACCAGTAAGAAGCCTCACGTGGTGGCTGTTGCCGGGGAGAATAGGTGAGTTCCGCTACTCCTCTACCTGTCTTTCATACCCTCCTGGAAGCAAAGCACCGGGACACCTGTCACCGGGACACCTGTCACCGGGACACCTGGCCTGTTCTTTTCTATTGGACATTTTCAGAACAAACTTCCTCAGTTCCCTGTGCATGTTCTGTTTGTTGCCTAGATACTAATTGTGTGTGTGTGTGTGTGTGTGTAGGGACGCCCACATGATAATGGAGGACATTAAGAGGACAGTGAGTGAGTTGGAGCAGGAGTCTTCTCTGCCTGCTGTGGGAGTGGAGCTGGTAGACAACGAACTGGCCATGCTGTATATGAACAGTACCAAATCTCAGGTACACACACACACACACTCCTTAAACACATACTGTACACACAGTCCACATGAACTCCAAGAAATCAAGTTGGACACTTGCAGCATGAATACATAGCTGCTTCTACAGTCGTGGCCTAGAGCTTTGAGAATGACACAAATATGAATTTTCACAAAGTCTGCTGCCTCAGTGTCTTTAGATATTTTTGTCAGATGTTACTATGGCATACTGAAGTATAATTACAAGCATTTCATAGGTGTCAAAGGCTTTTATTGACAATTACATTAAGTTGATGCAAAGACTCAATATTTGCAGTGTTGACCCTTCTTTTTCAAGACCTCTGCAATCCGCCCTGGCATGCTGTCAATTAACTTCTGGGCCACATCCTGACTGGTGGCAGCCCATTCTTGCATAATCAATGCGTGGAGTTTTTCAGAATTTGTGGGATTTTGTTTGTCCACCCGCCTCTTGAGGATTGACCACAAGTTCTCAATGGGATTAAGGTCTGGGGAGTTTCCTGGCCATGGACCCAAAATATTGATGTTTTGTTCCCCGAGCTTTTGCCTTATGGCAAGGTGCTCCATCATGCTGGGAAAGGCATTGTTCGTCACCAAACTGTTCCTGGATGGTTGGGAGAAGTTGCTCTCGGAAGATGTGTTGGTACCATTCTTTATTCATGGCTGTGTTCTTAGGCAAAATTGTGAGTGAGCCCGCTCCCTTGGCTGAGAAGCAACCCCACACATGAATGGTCTCAGGATGCTTTACTGTTGACATGACACAGGACTGATGGTAGCGCTCAGCTTGTCTTTTCCAGACAAGCTTTTTTCCGGATGCCCCAAACCGTCGGAAAGGGGATTTATCAGAGAAAATGACTTTACCCCAGTCCTCAGTAGTCCAATCCCTGTACCTTTTGCAGAATATCAGTCTGTCCCTGATGTTTTTCCTGGAGAGAAGTGGCTTCTTTGCTACACGTCTTGACACCAGGCCATCCTCCTAAAGTCCTCGCCTCACTGTGTGTGCTGATGCACTCACACCTGCCTGCTGCCACTTCTGAGCAAGCTCTGTACTGGTGGTGCCCCGAACCGCAGCTGAATCAACTTTAGGTGACGGTCCTGGTGCTTGCTGGACTTTCTTGGGCGCCCTGAAGCCTTCTTCACAAGAATTGAACTGCTCTCCTTGAACTTCTTGATGATCCGATAAATGGTTGATTTAGGTGCAATCTTACTGGCAGCAATATCCTTGCCTGTGAAGCCCTTTTTGTGCAAAACAATGATGGCAGCATGTGTTTCCTTGCAGGTAATCATGGTTAACAGAGGAAGAACAATGATTCCAAGCACCACCCTCCTTTTGAAGCTTCCAGCCTGTTATTCAAACTCAATCAGCATGACAGAGTGATCTCCAGCCTTGTCCTTGTCAACACTTACACCTGTGTTAACGAGAGAATCACTAACATGATGTCAGCTGGTCCTTTTGTGGCAGGGCTGAAATGCAGTGGAAATTATTTTGGGGAGATTTGCATGTCAAATAGGGTCTTTGCAATTAATTGCAATTCATCTGATCACTCTTCATAACATTCTGGAGTATATGCAAATTGCCATCATACAAACTGAGGCAGCAGACTTTGTGAAAATGAATATTTGTCACACTAATCTAACCATGTTTCTCTGTTCTCTATCCCCCTCCCCCCAGACTGAGTTCCGTGACTACCCTCCCCTGCTGCGCCAGGCTGTGTCAGTAGCCAGGAAGATTCAGGATCCTCTAGTGGAGTACGCTCAGGTCTGCAGCTCCGACGAAGACATCCTCTGCCTCAAACTACACCCTCTACAGGTCAGAGTGTGTGTGAACGGGGGGGAGGCTTCGTCTGATCAATGCCATTTTGGGTTGGAATTGTCCTTTTGAGTGGCCTTTGCAGATACTGAAGGGGACATTATTTGATGTTGCTTGAACACTTTCCCTCTCCCTCCAGGAGCATGTAGTTAAGGAGGACCTGCTGAGTGCTCTGTACTGTGAGTTTATAAACCGGGTCAACGAAGTGGGGGTGGATGTGAACAGAGCCATCTCTCACCCCTACACACAGAGCCTGGTTCAGTTCGTCTGTGGCCTCGGACTCAGGAAGGGATCCCACCTGCTCAAGGTCTGTGTCTCACTGTCTGTCTCTCTCGATCTGTCTGTCTCTCTCGATCTGTCTGTCTGTCTGTCTCTCTCGATCTGTCTGTCTGTCTGTCTCTCTCGATCTGTCTGTCTGTCTCTCTCGTCTGTCTATGTCTGTCTGTCTCTCTCGATCTGTCTGTCTGTCTCTCTCGATCTGTCTGTCTCTCTCTCTCTCGGTTTGTCTCTCGGTCTGTCTGCGTCTGTCTTTTTGTCTGTCTCTCTCTCTCTGTCTGTCTGTCTCTCTCGGTCTCCCTTCTGTCTGTCTCCCTCTGTCTGTCTCTCTCGGTCTCCTTCTGTCTGTCTCTCTCGGTCTCCTTCTGTCTGTCTCTCTCTCGGTCTCTTTCTGTCTCGGTGTCTGTCTCTCTCTCTCTCGGTGTCTCTCTCTCGGTGTCTCGGTGTCTCTCTCTCGGTGTCTCTCTCTCTCTCTCGGTGTCTCTCTCTCTCTCTCTCGGTGTCTGTCTCTCTCTCTCTCGGTGTCTGTCTCTCTCTCTCTCGGTGTCTGTCTCTCTCTCTCTCTCTCTCTCTCTCGGTGTCTGTCTCTCTCGATCTGTCTGTCTGTCTCTCTCGATCTGTCTGTCTGTCTGTCTCTCTCGATCTGTCTGTCTGTCTCTCTCGATCTGTCTGTCTGTCTCTCTCGATCTGTCTGTCTGTCTGTCTCTCTCGATCTGTCTGTCTCTCTCGATCTGTCTGTCTCTCTCGATCTGTCTGTCTCTCTCGATCTGTCTGTCTCTCTCTCTCTCGGTTTGTCTCTCGGTCTGTCTGTCTGTCTCTTTCTCTCGGTCTGTCTCTCTCTGTCTGTGTCTCTCTCGGTCTCTTTCTGTCTGTGTCTCTCTCGGTCTCTTTCTGTCTGTGTCTCTCTCGGTCTCTTTCTGTCTGTCTCTCTCGGTCTCTCTCTGTGTCTGTCTCTCTCTCGGTGTCTGTCTCTCTCTCGGTGTCTGTCTCTCTCTCGGTGTCTGTCTCTCTCTCGGTGTCTGTCTCTCTCTCTCTCTCTCTCGGTGTCTGTCTCTCTCGGTGTCTCTCTCTCTCTCTCTCTTGGTGTCTGTCTCTCTCTCTCTCGGTGTCTGTCTCTCTCTCTCTCTCGGTGTCTGTCTCTCTCTCTCTCTCGGTGTCTGTCTCTCTCTCTCTCTCTCGGTGTCTGTCTCTCTCGGTGTCTGTCTCTCTCGGTGTCTGTCTCTCTCGGTGTCTGTCTCTCTCGGTGTCTGTCTCTCTCGGTGTCTGTCTCTCTCGGTGTCTGTCTCTCTCGGTGTCTGTCTCTCTCGGTGTCTGTCTCTCTCGGTGTCTGTCTCTCTCGTGTCTGTCTCTCTCTCTGTCTCTCTGTGTCTGTCTCTCGGTGTCTGTCTCTCTCTCGGTGTCTGTCTCTCTCTCTCTCTCTCGGTGTCTGTCTCTCTCTCTCTCTCTCGGTGTCTGTCTCTCTCTCTCTCGGTGTCTGTCTCTCTCTCTCGGTGTCTGTCTCTCTCTCTCTCGGTGTCTGTCTCTCGGTGTCTGTCTCTCTCTCTCTCTCTCTCTCTCGGTGTCTGTCTCTCTCGGTGTCTGTCTCTCTCTCTCTCTCTCTCGGTGTCTGTCTCTCTCTCTCTCGGTGTCTGTCTCGGTGTCTGTCTGTCGGTCTCGGTCTGTCTCGGTCTGTCTCGCTCTCGGCCAGTGCAGGTTTTGAGTCAGAGCCTTGTTCAGTATGTCTGTTGTTCCTTAGTGTTTGCTCCACACCTCTTCATGGTCTGTATTGTCTCTCTCCGCTGTTGAGTCCTGTGTCATGTTTATCTTGACCCATGTCCTGTGTTTCAAGAGTAGAATTAGACATTTTTACACTATTATTATTATATTGTCTCTCCTACCCTTCTCTCTCTCTCTGTGTGTGTGTGTGTGTGTGGTGCTTCATCCCTGTACATGGTCTGTAATGTTTCTCTCCTCCCCTGGTCCAGATCCTAAAGCAGAACAACACTCGTCTGGAGAACAGGACTCAGCTGGTCACTATGTGTCACATGGGCCCCAAGGTCTTCATCAACTGTGCCGGATTCATCAAGATAGACACCGCCTCTCTCGGAGACAGGTACGTGGTTGGCTGTGCCAGGAGGGTATGAATATTTATCCGTGGTGTATCCATTGTCCCCTGTATGTTGTTGGTGCTCTCTCTCCTCTCCCCCCTCACCTCTCTCTCTCCCCTCCCCTCTCCTCCTCCCCCTCACCTCTCTCTCCTCTCCCCCACACCTCTCTCTCCCTCTCCCCTCACCTCTCTCTCTCCTCTCCCCCTCACCTCTCTCTCTCTCTCCCCCTCACCTCTCTCTCTCCCTCCCCCTCACCTCTCTCTCCCTCTCCCCCTCACCTCTCTCTCTCCTCTCCCCCTCACCTCTCTCTCCCTCTCCCCCCTCACCTCTCTCTCTCCTCTCCCCCTCACCTCTCTCTCTCTCCTCTCCCCCTCACCTCTCTCTCTCTCCTCTCCCCCTCACCTCTCTCTCTCTCCTCTCCCCCCTCACCTCTCTCTCTCTCCTCTCCCCCCTCACCTCTCTCTCTCTCTCCCCCTCACCTCTCTCTCTCCTCTCCCCCTCACTTCTCTCTCTCTCCCCCTCACTCACTTCTCTCTCTCTCCCCCCCTCACTTCTCTCTCTCCTCTCCCCCTCACTTCTCTCTCTCCTCTCCCCCTCACTTCTCTCTCTCTCTCCCCCTCACTTCTCTCTCTCTCCCCCTCACTTCTCTCTCTCCTCCCCCCCTCACTTCTCTCTCTCCTCTCCCCCTCACTTCTCTCTCTCCTCTCCCCCTCACTTCCCTCTCTCTCCTCTCCCCCTCACTTCTCTCTCTCCCCTCCCCCTCACTTCTCTCTCTCCTCTCCCCCTCACTTCTCTCTCTCCTCTCCCCCTCACTTCTCTCTCTCCTCTCCCCCCTCACTTCTCTCTCTCCTCTCTCCAGTACTGACTCATACATCGAGGTTCTGGATGGGTCCCGGGTGCACCCGGAGACGTATGAGTGGGCCAGAAAGATGGCGGTGGACGCTCTGGAATACGACGAGTCAGCGGAGGACGCCAACCCGGCCGGAGCGCTGGAGGAAATCCTGGAAAACCCGGAGCGCCTCAAAGACCTGGACCTGGATGCTTTTGCTGAGGAGCTGGAGAGACAGGTACAGGAAGAGACAAGGGGTTGTGTGTAGCACACAGTTTTATAGTTATAGCTGTCATAGGTGTTATAGCTGTCATGGGTGTTATAGCTGTCATGGGTGTTATAGCTGTCATGGGTGTTATAGCTGTCATGGGTGTTATAGCTGTCATGGGTGTTATAGCTGTCATGGGTGTTATAGCTGTCATAGGTGTTATAGCTGTCATAGGTGTTATAGCTGTCATAGGTGTTATAGCTGTCATAGGTGTTATAGCTGTCATAGGTGTTATAGCTGTTATAGGAACAGGGTTGGAGTTAAAACCTACAGGGGGGTCTCTCTCCAGGAACAGGGTTGGAGTTAAAACCTACAGGAGGGTATCTCTCCAGGAATAGGGTTGTAGGGTTATGGTAACACGGGCATATCATTTTGACACACTAACCTGTGTTTTTCCTGTGGTTGTAGGGTTATGGTAACAAGGGCATATCATTTTGACACACTAACCTGTGTTTTCCTGTGGTTGTAGGGTTATGGTAACAAGGGCATATCATTTTGACACACTAACCTGTGTTTTCCTGTGGTTGTAGGGTTATGGTAACAAGGGCATCACCCTGTATGATATCCGTGCTGAGTTGAGCTGCAGGTATAAGGACTTGAGAGTTCCCTACAGAGCTCCTAACACCGAGGAGGTGTTTAACCTGCTTACCAAGGAGACACCAGAGACCTTCTATATAGGTATACACGCCTCTACCTTCTATATAGGTATACACACCTCTACCTTCTATATAGGTATACACACCTCTACCTTCTATATAGGTATACACACCTCTACCTTCTATATAGGTATACACACCTCTACCTTCTATATAGGTATACACGCCTCTACCTTCTATATAGGTATACACGCCTCTACCTTCTATATAGGTATACACGCCTCTACCTTCTATATAGGTATACACGCCTCTACCTTCTATATAGGTATACACGCCTCTACCTTCTATATAGGTATACACGCCTCTACCTTCTATATAGGTATACACACCTCTACCTTCTATATAGGTATACACACCTCTACCTTCTATATAGGTATACACACCTCTACCTTCTATATAGGTATACACGCCTCTACCTTCTATATAGGTATACACGTCTCTACCTTCTATATAGGTATACACACCTCTACCCTTCTATATAGGTATACACGTCTCTACCTTCTATATAGGTATACACGTCTCTACCTTCTATATAGGTATACACGTCTCTACCTTCTATATAGGTATACACGTCTCTACCTTCTATATAGGTATACACGCCTCTACCTTCTATATAGGTATACACGCCTCTACCTTCTATATAGGTATACACGCCTCTACCTTCTATATAGGTATACACGCCTCTACCTTCTATATAGGTATACACGCCTCTACCTTCTATATAGGTATACACGCCTCTACCTTCTATATAGGTATACACGCCTCTACCTTCTATATAGGTATACACGCCTCTACCTTCTATATAGGTATACACCTTTACCTTCTATATAGGTATACACACCTCTACCTTCTATATAGGTATACACGCACACACACACACACTCTACCTTCTATATAGGTATACACACACACACACACACCTCTACCTTCTATATAGGTATACACACCTTTACCTTCTATATAGGTATACACGCACACACACCTACCTTCTATATAGGTATACACACCTTTACCTTCTATATAGGTATACACACCTTTACCTTCTATATAGGTATACACACCTTTACCTTCTATATAGGTATACACACCTTTACCTTCTATATAGGTATACACACCTTTACCTTCTATATAGGTATACACACCTTTACCTTCTATATAGGTATACACACCTTTACCTTCTATATAGGTATACACACCTTTACCTTCTATATAGGTATACACACCTTTACCTTCTATATAGGTATACACACCTTTACCTTCTATATAGGTATACACACCTTTACCTTCTATATAGGTATACACACCTTTACCTTCTATATAGGTATACACACCTTTACCTTCTATATAGGTATACACACACACACACACACCTCTACCTTCTATATAGGTATACACACCTTTACCTTCTATATAGGTATACACGCACACACACCTACCTTCTATATAGGTATACACACCTTTACCTTCTATATAGGTATACACACCTTTACCTTCTATATAGGTATACACGCACACACACACACCTCTACCTTCTATATAGGTATACACACCTTTACCTTCTATATAGGTATACACACCTTTACCTTCTATATAGGTATACACACCTTTACCTTCTATATAGGTATACACACCTTTACCTTCTATATAGGTATACACACCTCTACCTTCTATATAGGTATACACGCCTCTACCTTCTATATAGGTATACACACCTCTACCTTCTATATAGGTATACACACCTCTACCTTCTATATAGGTATACACGCCTCTACCTTCTATATAGGTATACACGCCTCTACCTTCTATATAGGTATACACGCCTCTACCTTCTATATAGGTATACACGCCTCTACCTTCTATATAGGTATACACGCCTCTACCTTCTATATAGGTATACACGCCTCTACCTTCTATATAGGTATACACGCCTCTACCTTCTATATAGGTATACACGCCTCTACCTTCTATATAGGTATACACGCCTCTACCTTCTATATAGGTATACACGCCTCTACCTTCTATATAGGTATACACGCCTCTACCTTCTATATAGGTATACACGCCTCTACCTTCTATATAGGTATACACGCCTCTACCTTCTATATAGGTATACACGCCTCTACCTTCTATATAGGTATACACGTCTCTACCTTCTATATAGGTATACACACCTCTACCTTCTATATAGGTATACACGCCTCTACCTTCTATATAGGTATACACGTCTCTACCTTCTATATAGGTATACACGTCTCTACCTTCTATATAGGTATACACGCCTCTACCTTCTATATAGGTATACACGTCTCTACCTTCTATATAGGTATACACGTCTCTACCTTCTATATAGGTATACACGTCTCTACCTTCTATATAGGTATACACGTCTCTACCTTCTATATAGGTATACACGCCTCTACCTTCTATATAGGTATACACGCCTCTACCTTCTATATAGGTATACACGCCTCTACCTTCTATATAGGTATACACGCCTCTACCTTCTATATAGGTATACACGCCTCTACCTTCTATATAGGTATACACACCTCTACCTTCTATATAGGTATACACGCCTCTACCTTCTATATAGGTATACACGCCTCTACCTTCTATATAGGTATACACGCCTCTACCTTCTATATAGGTATACACGCCTCTACCTTCTATATAGGTATACACGCCTCTACCTTCTATATAGGTATACACGCCTCTACCTTCTATATAGGTATACACGCCTCTACCTTCTATATAGGTATACACGCCTCTACCTTCTATATAGGTATACACGCCTCTACCTTCTATATAGGTATACGCGCCTCTACCTTCTATATAGGTATACGCGCCTCTACCTTCTATATAGGTATACGCGCCTCTACCTTCTATATAGGTATACGCACCTTTACCTTCTATATAGGTATACGCACCTTTACCTTCTATATAGGTATACGCACCTCTACCTTCTATATAGGTATACACGCACACACACACACACACCTCTACCTTCTATATAGGTATACACGCACACACACACACACACCTCTACCTTCTATATAGGTATACACACCTCTACCTTCTATATAGGTATACACACCTTTACCTTCTATATAGGTATACACGCACACACACCTACCTTCTATATAGGTATACACACCTTTACCTTCTATATAGGTATACACACCTCTACCTTTACCTTCTATATAGGTATACACACCTTTACCTTCTATATAGGTATACACACCTTTACCTTCTATATAGGTATACACACCTTTACCTTCTATATAGGTATACACACCTTTACCTTCTATATAGGTATACACACCTTTACCTTCTATATAGGTATACACACCTTTACCTTCTATATAGGTATACACACCTTTACCTTCTATATAGGTATACATGCCTCTACCTTCTATATAGGTATACACACCTTTACCTTCTATATAGGTATACACGCCTCTACCTTCTATATAGGTATACACACCTTTACCTTCTATATAGGTATACATGCCTCTACCTTCTATATAGGTATACACACACGCCTCTACCTTCTATATAGGTATACACGCCTCTACCTTCTATATAGGTATACACACACGCCTCTACCTTCTATATAGGTATACACACCTCTACCTTCTATATAGGTATACACGCACACACACACACCTCTACCTTCTATATAGGTATACACACCTTTACCTTCTATATAGGTATACACGCCTCTACCTTCTATATAGGTATACACGCCTCTACCTTCTATATAGGTATACACGCCTCTACCTTCTATATAGGTATACACGCCTCTACCTTCTATATAGGTATACACGCCTCTACCTTCTATATAGGTATACACGCCTCTACCTTCTATATAGGTATACGCACCTTTACCTTCTATATAGGTATACACACCTCTACCTTCTATATAGGTATACACGCACACACACACACACACCTCTACCTTCTATATAGGTATACACACACACACACACACCTCTACCTTCTATATAGGTATACACACCTCTACCTTCTATATAGGTATACACACCTTTACCTTCTATATAGGTATACACACCTTTACCTTCTATATAGGTATACACGCACACACACACACCTTTACCTTCTATATAGGTATACACGCACACACACACACCTCTACCTTCTATATAGGTATACACACACACACCTCTACCTTCTATATAGGTATACACACCTCTACCTTCTATATAGGTATACACACCTTTACCTTCTATATAGGTATACACACCTTTACCTTCTATATAGGTATACACACCTTTACCTTCTATATAGGTATACACACCTTTACCTTCTATATAGGTATACACACCTTTACCTTCTATATAGGTATACACACCTTTACCTTCTATATAGGTATACACACCTTTACCTTCTATATAGGTATACACGCCTTTACCTTCTATATAGGTATACACGCCTTTACCTTCTATATAGGTATACACGCCTTTACCTTCTATATAGGTATACACGCCTCTACCTTCTATATAGGTATACACGCCTTTACCTTCTATATAGGTATACACGCCTTTACCTTCTATATAGGTATACACGCCTTTACCTTCTATATAGGTATACACGCCTTTACCTTCTATATAGGTATACACGCCTTTACCTTCTATATAGGTATACACGTCTCTACCTTCTATATAGGTATACACGTCTCTACCTTCTATATAGGTATACACACCTCTACCTTCTATATAGGTATACACACACACGCCTCTACCTTCTATATAGGTATACACACACGCCTCTACCTTCTATATAGGTATACACGCCTCTACCTTCTATATAGGTATACACACCTTTATGTAGGTATTCTATATAGGTATAAAAGCCACCCTAATTCACTCACACTGCCTTCACACACACTCTCAGATTCTGTCAGATTCTACAGTTGCCCCGTCTCTGTCTCCAGGTAAGCTGATCACCAGTGTTGTGACCGGTATAGCTCACCGGCGCCCCCAGGGGGAGAGTTATGACCAGGCCATTAGGAACGACGCTACAGGGCTGTGGCAGTGCCCCTTCTGTCAACAGGACAACTTCCCTGAACTCAGCGAGGTGAGAAGTCATGTTCCCCAGGACTCTGACGTCTCTCTGATGTGTTCTAATATCTCCACATGATGGATTATTTCTTTCTAAATGATTTATTTGCTCTTGCTTTCTGCCTACCTTTACATTCTCCTCCAACTTTCTCTTCCTCTCCTCTCTCTCTTTCTCTCTCTCTCCCTCTCCTCTCTCCCCTCCTCTCTCTCTTCCTCTCCTCTCTCTCTTCCTCTCCTCTCTCTCTTCCTCTCCTCTCTCTCTTCCTCTCTCTCTCTTCCTCTCTCTCCCCTCTCTCTTCCCTTCTCCTCTCTTCCTCTCCCTTCTCCTCTCTTCCTCTCCCTTCTCCTCTCTCTCTTCCTCTCCTCTCTCTCTTCCTCTCCTCTCTCTTCCTCTCCTCTCTCTCTTCCTCTCCTCTCTCTCTTCCTCTCCTCTCTCTCTTCCTCTCCTCTCTCTCTTCCTCTCCTCTCTCTCTTTCTCTCTCTCTCCCTCTCCTCTCTCTCTCTTCCTCTCCTCTCTCTCTTCCTCTCCTCTCTCTCTTCCTCTCCTCTCTCCCCTCTCTCTTCCCTTCTCCTCTCTTCCTCTCCCTTCTCCTCTCTTCCTCTCCCTTCTCCTCTCTCTCTTCCTCTCCTCTCTCTCTTCCTCTCCTCTCTCTTCCTCTCCTCTCTCTTCCTCTCCTCTCTCTCTTCCTCTCCTCTCTCTCTTCCTCTCCTCTCTCTCTTCCTCTCCTCTCTCTCTTCCTCTCTCTCTTCCTCTCCTCATCTCTATTCCTCTCATCTCTCTTTCCCCCCCCTCTCTCTCTCTCTGCTAGGTGTGGAACCATTTTGACAGTGGTTCGTGTCCTGGCCAGGCTATAGGTGTGAGGGCTCGGATGGACAACGGTGTCCAGGGCTTCATCCCCACCAAGTTCCTCAGTGATAAGGTGGTCAAACACCCCGAGGAGAGGGTGAAGGTGAGACACACAGACCTGCCATACACACTGTCTCACTGTCACACAAACCAACACACACACATACTACTCTGGTCCTTTAGAGCACACCCACCAAGGCTTTGATTCCCCATCTTCTAGCTCTCTCTCTTCAGGCCTCGATCTGTTGGTGACTGAAGTTGGTTCAGCTGTTTCAGTACCTGTACAAGTGTTCACCTAACTCCTCCTCTCCCAGGTGGGTATGACGGTACACTGTCGCATCATGAAGATTGACATTGAGAAGTTCAACGTGGACCTGACATGTCGTACGTCTGACCTGATGGATAAAAACAACGAGTGGAAGCTCCCTAAAGACAGTTACTACGACTTCGACACGGAGACAGAGGACACCAAGACAGAGGAGGAACGCAAGAAGAAACAGCAGAGAACCAGTTAGTAAACAGCCAGTAAACAGTATTATACAGAGAACCAGTTAGTAAACAGCCAGTAAACAGTATTATACAGAGAACCAGTTAGTAAACAGCCAGTAAACAGTATTATACAGAGAACCAGTTAGTAAACAGCCAGTAAACGGTATCATTTAGAGAACCAGTTAGTAAACAGCCAGTAAACCAGTATTATACAGAGAACCAGTTAGTAAACAGTATTATATAGAGAACCAGTTAGTACACTGGGTCAGGGTCAGGGCTGAAATATGTTTATATTAAACTTTGTGAATAAAACAAGACTTCAATGTTCTTTCTTAAAGTTATTCTTCTGTTTCTCACTTTCCTCTCCTCTTTCTCTCCTCCCCTTTTCTTTCCCATCCTCCCTCTTTTTCCTCCCTCCATTCACCCTCTTGCCCCCTCTCTTCTCTCTCCAGCCTATATAAAACGTGTGATTGCACACCCATCCTTCCACAACATCAACTTCAAGCAGGCTGAGAAGATGATGGAGTCCATGGACCAGGGAGATGTTGTTATCAGGCCCAGCAGCAAGGGAGAGAACCACCTTACTGTCACCTGGAAGGTATGGAGGGGGTGATAGGTCAGGGAGACGTTGTCACGGGGAAGGGACGTCTGGAGAGGGGAGGGGACGTCTGGAGAGGGGCGGGGGCGTCTGGAGAGGGGAGGAGATGTAGATGGGTGCGTAACCCCCTCCCCCCCCACACACACACAGTAAAATAGTGCCCTGATAGGCTACTGTATAAAACACAGGTCAACCCTCCATCTGGAGAGCTACTGGCTGTGCAGGCTTTTGATCTAACCCTGATCAAACACCAGTCAGCTTATCAAGGTCCTGTTGGAACTGCAGATTTTCTTCTTACAATGTTGGTTGTCCGAGCAGGGCTGCACCAAAAGCCTGCATGCTCAGTAGCTCTCCTGGAATCTCCTGGAGGGAGGTTGGCCTACCTGCAACATTTCAATTACAACCAAATACTGTTCGTCTTTATAAAATAATTCCCTCATTCAATGAACCGTTAATGTATGTTGACTGACAGGTGGATGAATTTGTCGTTAGATGCTAATCAGATGTGTTATGTGTAGGTAGCTGATGGCATCTACCAGCATGTTGATGTGAGAGAGGAGGGCAAGGAGAACGCCTTCAGCCTGGGACACACACTCTGGATCAACACTGAGGTGAGGACCGTGTGTGTGTGTGTGTGAGAGATGGGTTGTCCACATGTCTGTTCCACAACTCAAACTAATCTCTCTCCCCCTCCTCCCCTCTCTCTCTCTGTCTTTCTCTCTGTCCCTCGTCTCTCTCTAGGAGTTTGAGGATCTTGATGAGATCACAGCTCGTTATATTCAGCCAATGGCAGCGTTCGCTCGTGACCTGCTGGGACACAAGTACTTCCAGGACTGTAACGGAGGGGACAGGAAGGTACGGGGGTGGGGGAATAATGGAGGGGACAGGAAGGTACGGGGGTGGGGGAATAATGGAGGGGACAGGAAGGTACGGGGTGTGGGGGAATAATGGAGGGGACAGGAAGGTACGGGGGTGGGGGGGGAATAATGGAGGGGACAGGAAGGTACGGGGGTGGGGGGGGAATAATGGAGGGGACAGGAAGGTACGGGGGTGGGGGGAATAATGGAGGGGACAGGAAGGTACGGGGGTGGGGGAATAATGGAGGGGACAGGAAGGTACGGGGGTGGGGGGAATAATGGAGGGGACAGGAAGGTACGGGGGTGGGGGAATAATGGAGGGGACAGGAAGGTACGGGGGGATGTTGTCTTAACCACAGAATGTGACACTATTACAGAAGTGTTTATTTTGATTCACTTCAAAAGCCTCTGACAGAATATTTATTTTTACAAAGAAAATAACCTCCTTCCTGTTTAGAAAACATGTTTGATCTCTCCAGTGACCATAGTTTGTCTCTATTATTTCCTTTATTTATAGAGCTACATATCTCCTTTCTATTCATCCCCTCATCACCCTGTCTCTCCCCGTCCCTGTCTGTCTGGTAGAAAATGGAGGAGTTGTTGATCAGGTCTAAGAAGGAGAAGCCTACGTTCATACCCTACTTTGTCTCAGCCTGTAAAGACCTGCCAGGGAAGTTCATACTGGGATACCAGCCTCGTGGCAAACCACGGTGAGTTACCATGACTCCAGCTAACTAACTCCTAACCACGGTGAGTTACCATGACTACATCTAACTAACCCCTAACCATGGTGAGTTACCATGACTACAGCAAACTAACCCCTAACCACGGTGAGTTACCATGACTCCAGCTAACTAACTCCTAACCACGGTGAGTTACCATGACTACATCTAACTAACCCCTAACCATGGTGAGTTACCATGACTACAGCTAACTAACCCCTAACCACGGTGAGTTACCATGACTACAGCTAACTAACTCCTAACCACGGTGAGTTACCATGACTACATCTAACTAACCCCAAACCATGGTGAGTTACCATGACCACAGCTAACTAACCCCTAACCATGGTGAATGGTTGACGACCATAGAAATAGAATGAATAGAAGGGGTGTCTCCAAGTAAATGATGCCATAATGGGTGGACTGGCAGCCATTTTGAGTGTACCCATAGGATCAAAGCAGGAAGTAAAAGCAGGACATGTACCCCTCAATCTGCTTTTATTTACAAAAAATATATTTCATTGCATGAGCCACATCAGTTAACATAATTTAAATGAATATTCTACATTACCATGGAAATTATTGCTACACAATACCATGCAGCCATTGCGAGTGTACCCACGAGTTTACCAGTCAAATTGCCAGGGTTGGAGGTTCCGTTCATTCTATTTCTATTGTGTGGACCTTGTCCCTGACCTCATCTCTCCCATAGAAATACTAGAGTCTCTCCACACGTCCTTAAATCAAAATAAATGTTATTTGTCACATGCTTTGTAAACAACAGGTGTAGACTAACAGTGCCTTTCCCAACAATTCAGAGCAAAATAGACAATAACACCAATGAATAAATACACAATGAGTAACAATAACATCTATACAAATCCTAGAAGGATTGTTCAGCATCATTGTGTTGACAATGGAATTAGTGTGTGATCATGACAGAGCTCAGAGTAGTAGAGTTATGGTTTGGTTTTGAAGATGTCCTCTGTGTCTGCAGTGTTGAGTACGTGACCATCTCTCCTGACGGCTTCCGGTACCGGTCCCAGATGTTCCCCACCGTTAACGGACTGTTCCGCTGGTTCAAAGACCACTTCCAGGAACCGGTACCAGGTACACACTGCCTGCCCATTGGCTAGAACACCTGTCAATCTCTCTTAGACCTGTGTGCCACTGCTATAGTTGTGCTATGTTGATTAGATTGGTTGTAAAGGTTTTTGTTTTTTTATCTCCTAGTGGTCATCAACCCTTTCTTAGTCAACATCACTTTTGCAGTCAAAAAGCAAACCGAGATCGACCGCTCATATATAATAACTTAAAACATGTGACATGAACAGTTTTGTAGGAATGATGTTTGAGTGATAAGCGTAGTTCGTTATCATAGAATATTGGCTGTATGCCTGGCCTGACAATATTGGCCTTCTCAGACTATATTATATATCAAAACTCGAGCTTTGATAACTAAATAGATCAGTTGGTGCAGCATTTGCGAGGCACTGCCATGTAAATAATGATTTTTTATTTTACTGGACTGATGGTACCTGTATCTGATGGTCGTGGTGCTTTCAAGACAACTGAGAACTCGGAAAACAAAACAAAGGTCAAATCATGACATCGGTGATCTTCAGGTTGAAAAATCAGAGCTCCAGAAAGTTGGATGGCTGTCCCGTCCCCGTCCCCCAGAGTTCCCATTTGTCTTGGAATGCTCGGAAGTCTGATATTTCTACGTTCCCAGTTGTTTTGAACACAGCATTAGTCTCCGCGGAGGGAGGGAGAGAGCAGCAGAGGGTCTGCCTCTCACGGTCTCTGCTCTCTCCTTCCTTTCCTCTGGTTAGACTTGACCAGAAAGGGGAACACAGTTTCACCTGGTGGTCGAGGCTCGAATCGCACCACATCTGCATTAGTCAGGCACAAATTCATGTTGTTCCAATGACCAGAGAAAGTGAAATACTCCTCAGTATTAAAATATCCATGACGAGCTTCTAATAAACCTAAAAGCGCCGGGCCATCGATACGCTTGGCTCATTCACTGCAGCAATGGAAGTACTGAGAAGCTGTTTTATGTTTTGTAATAGTGTTGATTAAAAACTTTAAACGTGAACTCGCTCCTAAAAAAGAGCAGCTCTTTGCTGTATTCTTTGAGTCTCTCTGTGGTTATGGTTTTACAAGTTATTACATCTAAGTTGGGCTAGTATCAAACTTTGCTATGGCCTGGGGTCGTGGAAGCTCTTTAGGCACTGTGATTTGATATATCAGATTGGCCGCCCGAGTAGGCGCACTCGATTTAGCCACAGATCTCCCAGTTCAACTTTTCAGACAACTGAAATGGTTCAAAATGGGGAACACTTTGCTTACCCGGTGCGCAGGGCTTCTCAAATCAAGCGCACCTCTTGCCAACATGAATTTAAAAGAAGGATCGCAAGCCTTTATCACAGCCTTTAACGTTGGATTTTCTACAGAAATGTTTGGTGATCGACTAGGAATGCCTTGAAGATCGACTGGTTGGTGACAACTGTCCTATCCTGTGGTTACAATGTCTGTTTCCTTGTCTCCCTCAGGCATCACCCCCAGCAGTAGCAGTCGAACACGGACACCTGCCTCTGTCAACGCTACACCAGCTAACATCAACATCGCAGGTCAGTCTCTCTCTCTCTCACTCATCCCCATCAAAATGTATCAATCCTAAAGTTGATAAGCATTTTATCCAGTCAAATATCCACTTTAGTAACTCTGGTGGATGTCTGATGCTACTTTAGGGTTAAACCTTTCTTCTCTCTCTCCGTCTCTTTCAGACCTGACGCGAGCGGTCAGCGCTCTCCCACGCAACATGACCTCTCAAATGTTCAGTGCCATCGCCGCGGTGACGGGGCAGGGGCAGGGCCAGAACGCGAACACTACACCTGCCCAGTGGAACTCCAGCCAATACGGTTACACCGGGGGCAGCAGTGGGGGCGGGGGAGGCAGCTCCTCAGCCTATCACGTGAGTGGATTTTTAGCATTGCTTTACCGATGATCCAATGGTTTTGTATTGGGGTCAGATGAAGGTAACCTCCATCCACTGCCAGTGTGTAGCAACCACCTAGGTGATACTAAGGAAGCTTGTTGTGGCAGAAACATCCATCGTTGGTCTTTGTCACATTGGAGAGATGTGAAGTGAATAATGAGGTGTAGAATGTTCTCTTTCTCTGCTGCTGTTGGCCACAATGTGTAAATAGTGCTTCGTTTTAACCACTTCTCTTCCTCCTTCCCACTCTCTCTCTCTCCGTCCCTCTCTCTCTCTCCGTCCCTCTCTCTCTCTCCGTCCCTCTCTCTCTCTCGTCCCTCTCTCTCTCTCGTCCCTCTCTCTCTCTCCCGTCCCTCTCTCTCTCTCTCCGTCCCTCTCTCTCTCTCTCCGTCCCTCTCTCTCTCTCTCCGTCCCTCTCTCTCTCTCTCCGTCCCTCTCTCTCTCTCTCCGTCCCTCTCTCTCTCCTCCCTCTCTCTCTCTCTCCGTCCCTCTCTCTCCGTCCCTCTCTCTCTCTCTCTCCCTCTCTCTCTCTCTCTCTCTCTCTCTCTCTCTCCGTCCCTCTCTCTCTCTCTCTGTCCCTCTCTCCGTCCCTCTGTCCCTCTCTCTCCCTCTGTCCCTCTCTCTCCCTCTGTCCCTCTCTCTCTCTCTCCCCTCTCTCTCTCTCTCCGTCCCTCTCTCTCTCTCTCTCTCCGTCCTCTCTCTCTCTCTCTCTCCGTCCCTCTCTCTCTCTCTCCGTCCCTCTCTCTCTCTCTCCGTCCCTCTCTCTCTCTCTCGTCCCTCTCTCTCTCCGTCTCCGTCCCTCTCTCTCTCTCTCCGTCCCTCTCTCTCTCTCTCCGTCCCTCTCTCTCTCTCTCCGTCCCTCTCTCTGTCCTCTCCGTCCCTCTGTCCCTCTCTCCGTCCCTCTGTCCCTCTCTCCGTCCCTCTGTCCCTCTCTCTCTCTCTCTCTCCGTCCCTCTCTCTCTCTCTCTCTCCGTCCCTCTCTCTCTCTCTCTCTCTCGTCCCTCTCTCTCTCTCTCTCTCTCTGTCCCTCTCTCTCTCTCTCTCTCCGTCCCTCTCTCTGTCCCTCTCTCCGTCCCTCTCTCTGTCCCTCTCTCCGTCCCTCTCTCTGTCCCTCTCTCTCTCTCTCCGTCCGTCTCTCTCTCTCCGTCCCTCTCTCTCTCTCTCCGTCCCTCTCTCTCTCTCCGTCCTCTCTCTCTCTCTCTCTCTCTCTCTCCGTCCCTCCGTCTCCCTCTCTCTCTCTCTCCGTCCCTCTCTCTCTCTCTCCGTCCCTCTCTCTCTCTCTCTCCATCCCTCTCTCTCTCTCTCTCCGTCCCTCTCTCTCTCTCTCTCCTTCCCCTCTCTCTCTCTCCAGGTGTTTGCGACGCCCCAACAGCCGATGGCGACACCCATGATGACCCCCAGCTACTCATACACCACCCCCAGCCAGCAGACCATGGGTACCCCGCAGTACCCCTCCACCCCCCAGTCCTCCCACTCCCATGGACACACACAGAGCAACCAGGGCCACAGCAGCCACCAGGGACCCTCGTCCAACACTCCCTCATCCTCCTCCAGAGGACGCACTCCGCAGCAGCAGCCTAAGTAAGTTGAGACGGAGAGAGACAGACGGATTGTGTGTTTGATGTTGAATGTGTAATGAGTCAGTTGATGGAAAATGTTTTTTTTAAAGTAGTTAGGAGTATTTAGAATGTCAGAATAATTATTGAAGAAATGCCTATGTATTCTGGGCAACGGGTCGATCTGGAATGAAGAAGTTGTGTTCTGAATGTTTATAGTGAATGAGATTAAATACTTGATTGCAGACTTTCAGAGGTGGTTTTTGACTACAACATCCTAACTGGCCTGTACGTAACCCCCCGCCCCTACTGTCTCCCCCTGCAGGTCGAGCGGCAGCACGGCGGTGGACTGGGGCAAGGTAGCGGAGCAGTGGCTCCAGGAGAAGGAGGCGGAGAGGAAGAAGCAGAAGACCCCCAGGATGACCCCGCGACCTTCCCCCAGCCCCATGATCCAGAGCACGCCTATGTCAATCGCTGGAGACGCCACGCCCCTTCTGGACGAGATGGACCGATAGGAGAGGCCGGGGGGGGCGACTATACCCCCCTCCTCCCCAAATATACCCCCCCTTACTCTCATCAACTCATCCTTCCATCCATCCGCCTACTTGCATGCCCCCTCAGACCAGTCACATACCATTCAGATCGCCCTGTCCTCCCAGCCTACTAAACTAACCCTGCTCCCCTCTTCTCCCTCTCCTCCCAGCCTACTAAACTAACCCTGCTCCCCCTCTTCTCCCTCTCCTCCCAGCCTACTAAACTAACCCTGCTCCCCCTCTTCTCCCTCTCCTCCCAGCCTACTAAACTAACCCTGCTCCCCTCTTCTCCCTCTCCTCCCAGTCTAAACTATCCCTGCTCCCCTCTTCTCCCTGTCCTCCCAGCCTACTAAACTAACCCTGCTCCCCTCTTCTCCCTCTCCTCCCAGCCTACTAAACTAACCCTGCTCCCCCTCTTCTCCCTCTCCTCCCAGCCTACTAAACTAACCCTGCTCCCCTCTTCTCCCTCTCCTCCCAGTCTAAACTATCCCTGCTCCCCTCTTCTCCCTGTCCTCCCAGCCTACTAAACTAACCCTGCTCCCCCTCTTCTCCCTCTCCTCCCAGCCTACTAAACTAACCCTGCTCCCCCTCTTCTCCCTCTCCTCCCAGCCTACTAAACTAACCCTGCTCCCCTCTTCTCCCTCTCCTCCCAGTCTAAACTATCCCTGCTCCCCTCTTCTCCCTGTCCTCCCAGCCTACTAAACTAACCCTGCTCCACCTCTCCTCCCAGCCTACTAAACTAACCCTGTTCCACCTCTCCTCCCAGCCTACTAAACTAACCCTGCTCCACCTCTCCTCCCAGCCTACTAAACTAACCCTGCTCCACCTCTCCTCCCAGCCTACTAAACTAACCCTGCTCCACCTCTCCTCCCAGCCTACTAAACTAACCCTGCTCCACCTCTCCTCCCAGCCTACTAAATTAACCCTTCTCCACCTCTCTTCCCAGCCTACTAAACTAACCCTGCTCCACCTCTCCTCCCAGCCTACTAAACTAACCCTGCTCCACCTCTCCTCCCAGCCTACTAAACTAATCCTGCTCCCCCTCTTCTTGTGTCCCATTGGATTCTGTTTCTAGCTACTGTGTATCTAGCCATGTTTCTCTCCCGGCACATCTTCCCTTCCGTCTATCCCTCTCTCTTTCCTCACTGTATTTTTGCCGGCGACATAGTCCAGTATTTTATTTAGTAAGGATATTAACTCTGTATGTCAGGCAGGCAGAGATGTCGATACAGACCACCAAACACTTGAAACAAACCGCTGACATAGATGTAATAGGACATGGACCTAATGGAGAAATGATTGTTTGGTTGTCATGACAACCGTTGTCGGTTTCTTTTAATAACATGGGGTTATATTTTCTTTTTCCTGTTTGATTTTTTAAAAAATCTATAAAAAGATTAGGAGATGCTGCCGAAAGCATCTGATTGGTTCGCGGGTTGTCTCATGCCGTGGTAGGCTGGTAATGTAATGTCCCTTTGGCTGCATAGACCTGCCCCTTACCCTCTTGGTGATTGGCGGGTTGTGGCGAGAGGCAGCCTAACGAGCGTTTTTCCGAGCCAATCAGGAAGCTTGTCTGCGTTTTTGTATTGATGCATCAAAATGAATAAAGACACTGTTTTCAGTATGAACCCTATAACCCTGCACTCCTCACATGGTCTGTCAAACCTACACTACCGGTCTAAAGTTTTAGAACACCTACTCATTCAAGTGTTTTTCTTTATTTTTTACTATTTTCTATAGTGTAGAATAATTGTGAAGACCTCAACTATGAAGTAACACATGGAATCATGTAGTAACCAAAAAAGTGTTAAAACAAATAAAAATATATTTTGAGATTCTTCAAATAGCCACCCTTTGCCTTAATGGCAGCTTTGCACATGCTTGGCATTGTCTCAACCAGCTTCATGAGGTAGTCACCTGAAATGCATTTTAATTAACAGGTGTGTGGTATAAAGTACAAATCTGTCATTCTGCCCCTGAACAGGCAGTTAACCCACTGTTCCTAGGCCGTCATTGAAAATAAGAATTTGTTCTTAACTGACTTGCCTAGTTAAATAAAGGTCAAATAAAAAATAAAATACAGAACGCCTGCTCCCTATTTGGTAAAAGACAAAGTCCAGGTTATGGTAAGAACAGCTCAAATAAGCAAAGAGAAACGACAGTCCATCATTACTTTAAGACATGGAGGTCAGTCAATCCGGAAAATGTCAAGAACATTGAAAGTTTCTTAACCTTCTTGGGATATGTGGGAGTCTAGCGTCCCACTTGGCCAAAAGCCAGTGAAAATGCAGAGCGCCAAATTCGAATCAATTACTATAAAAATCAAACTTTCATGAAATCACACATGTAAGATAACAAATTAAAGCTACACTTGTTGTGAATCCAGCCAACATGTCAGATTTCAAAAATACTTTTCGGCGAAAGCAAAGGATGCTATTATCTGAGGATAGCACATCTGTAAACAGAGAAATCATATTTCAACCCTGCAGGCGCGAGACGAAACGCAGAAATAAAAATATAATTCATGCCTTACCTTTGACGAGCTTCTTTTGTTGGCACTCCAATATGTCCCATAAACATCACAAATTGTCCTTTTGTTCGATTAATTCCGTCGATATATATCCAAGATGTACATTTATTTGGCGCGTTTGATCCAGAAAAACACCGGTTCCAACTTGCGCGATGTGACTACAAAATATCTCGAAAGTTACCTGTAAACTTTGTCAAAACATTTCAAGCTACTTTTGTAATACAACTTTAGGTATTTTTTTTACGTAAATAATCAATAAAATTGAAGACTGGATGATCTGTGTTCAATACAGGAGGAAAACAAACTAGCTAGCTTTCTGGTCACGCACCTCTATCTAACAGTACACTACAAGGGACCCTCGTTCTGAACAGGGCTACTTCTTCATTACACAAAGGAATAACCTCAACCAATTTCTAAAGACTGTTGACATCCAGTGGAAGCGGTAGGAACTGCAAGAAGGTCCATTAGAAATCTGGATTCCCAATGACAACTCATTGAAAAGAGAGTGACCTAAAAAAAAGAATGTTTTGTCCTCGGGGTTTCGCCTGCTAAATAAGTTCTGTTATACTCTACTAATAATATGCATATCTTCTGGGGATGAGTAGCAGGCAGTTGAATTTGGGCATGCATTTCATCCGGACGTGAAAATACTGGCCCCTGTCACCAAGAAGTTAAAGTGCAGTCTCAAAAACCATCAAGAGCTATGATGCAACCCGATCTCATGAGGACCGCCACAGGAAAGGAAGACCCAGAGTTACCTCTGCTGCAGAGAATGCTTTCATTTGAGTTAACTGCACCTCAGATTGCAGCCCAAATAAATGCTTCATAGAGTTCAGGTAACATACATCTCAAAATCAACTGTTCAGAGGAGACTGAATCAGGCATTCATGGTCAAATTGCTGCCAAGAAACCACTACTAAAGGACACCAATAAGAAGAGACTTGCTTGGGCCAAGAAACATGAGCAATGGACATTTATATCGTTGGAAATGTGTCCTTAGGTCTGGAGTCCACCGTGTCTTTGTGAGATGCGGTGTGGGTGAACGGATGATCTCTGCATGTGTAGTTCCCACCGTAAAGCATGGAGGAGGAGGTGTGATGGTGTGGGGGTGCTTTGCTGGTGACACTGTCAGTGATTTATTTAGAATTCAAGGCACACTTAACCAGCATGGCTACCACAGCCTTTTGCAGCGATTCTCCATCCAATCTGGTTTGCGCTTAGCCCTTACACCTCCAGGTTGTGTAAGGGCTATTTTACCAAGAAGGATAATGATGGAGTGCTGCATCAGATGACCTGGCCTCCACAATCACCCGACCTCAATCAAATTGAGATGGTTTGTGATGAGTTGGACCACAGAGTGAACAAAAATTTGCCATCAAGTGCTCAGCATATGTGGGAACTCCTTCAAGACTGTTGGAAAATCATTCCAGGTGAAGCTGGTTGAGAGAATGCCAATAGTTTGCAAAGCTGTTAGCCAACCTTTGCCTTGATATTTGAAGAATCTCAAATATAACATATTTTCATTTGTTTAATACTTTTTACATGATTCCATGTGTTATTTCATAGTTCAGATTTTTTTCACTGTTCTACAATGTAGAAAATAATAAAAAATTAAGAACAACCCTTTGAATGTGTAGGCATTCTAAAACTTTTGACCAGTAGTGTGTATACACACACACACACCTCTGACAGTACACACACATGCTTATGAGTCTGGTATTGAGAGAAATGTTTGCTATTGAATATGAAGAGCGCTCTCCTTAAACTCCCATCTTAATATGTGTGAATGATACCTATGTGATGATGGGGATGATTGAAACCCCAACAACACAGACTGGTGAGATTTAATATGGTCTTATGTCAAAAACCTACTGGTTTATTAGTGTTGCCGTCAGTGTACAAACAGAGATAAACTGTAGGTTTTAGACAGACGGACGGGGTATGTGGATATAACATGGTCTACTCTACTGTCATGTATCTCTTTGGAAGACCAGAGTGAGCTGCTAGACTTTGTTTCTGTGTTCTAACCACGGAATAAAAGATGTAGTACTACCGGTAACCTTCTTAACTGATACCATGACGACGTCCCAGGTGAACTGAACTAGAGTGTAAGAGATGGCAGTATGTTAGGGAGGAACTAGGTTTTAGCCTTGAGCTTTGCTTTGCTGTGACAACTTTTTTCCATGTGAAGTTATTTTTGGTGGTGTAAAGCATCCGCTGGTAGTTTGAAGCAGAGGAAGATTTGTTGTGAATTTACTTAACGTGTAACTAGATATTTTAACGGTTGTGTCTGTGAACTTAGCATTTCTTTAAATCCTTTTGTCCTTGACTTTCAATCATCATGTGTGCATTTTACGTCACTCTTGGATATTCTGACATTTTACATGTGGTCTGTTTTTAAATGTGTCCCTCTATTCCTCACTCCTGCCCCCTTAAAGTCCACAGATGTCCAAAAGAGTGGATATCTGTGATCACTATGGAGATGATTCCACCCTCAAGATGAGATGTGGAGCTCTAATGTGCCGTGTTGCGTTCCTCTATCCAGACCTGTGCAGATCTGTGAACTCGTAACGGGCTAGTACTAGGTCCCATCTATCCAGACCTGTGCAGATCTGTGAACTCGTAACGGGCTAGTACTAGGTCCCATCTATCCAGACCTGTGCAGATCTGTGAACTCGTAACGGGCTAGTACTAGGTCCCATCTATCCAGACCTGTGCAGATCTGTGAACTCGACGGGCTGTGCAGATCTATCCAGACCTGTGCAGATCTGTGAACTCGGGCTAGTACTAGGTCCCATCTATCCAGACCTGTGCAGATCTGTGAACTCGTAACGGGCTAGTACTAGGTCCCATCTATCCAGACCTGTGCAGATCTGTGAACTCGTAACGGGCTAGTACTAGGTCCCATCTATCCAGACCTGTGCAGATCTGTGAACTCGTAACGGGCTAGTACTAGGTCCCATCTATCCAGACCTGTGCAGATCTGTGAACTCGTAACGGGCTAGTACTAGGTCCCATCTATCCAGACCTGTGCAGATCTGTGAACTCGTAACGGGCTAGTACTAGGTCCCATCTATCCAGACCTGTGCAGATCTGTGAACTCGTAACGGGCTAGTACTAGGTCCCATCTATCCAGACCTGTGCAGATCTGTGAACTCGTAACGGGCTAGTACTAGGTCCTAAGGGAAGGGGGAGGAGGCTACTGACTAAAATGTCAAGTTATGTGAAGACATTAGACCTTTTGTCTGATCCACAGATCATTATCATAATAAGGATTAATATCAGTGGTGAAAGACCATGTGTATTAGTGCTTCCAAGACAACAACAAAAAGTCTGTGATCTTCAGGTCGGAAAGTCTGAGCTCTAGAAAGATTGCCGGAGTTTCTGACTTGGAATTCTCAGTTAAATGATCTTTTCAAAGCGATTTTTCCCAGATGGAGCTCGTTTTCTTCTTCTTCAGGATGTCCAGTTGTCTTAAACGCACTGATGTCAGAGGCACTGAAGTCGGAAGTCTGAGATTTCCGAGTTCCCCAGGTTTTTTTTTATTTTTTACATGGCATATATCTCTAAGTGACACTGCCTAGTGTCACTCAAACACATCACAGTGTTGTATTCTGGGAAATGTGTTTTTGCAATTGTGATTTGCTCTATCGGTATACAGTCAAATGGGTTGCTGATATACAGTTTTGGTCTTTATGTTCTTGAGTGTTCCTAAGGGTTCTAGGGTTACTCCTGGGCTAAAAACCATGTTCAATATATTGTCTCATTTAAAAATGCTCAGGCTGATTATTGCAAATAAGGATGAATCAACCTGCCTGGTAAACAATGGTTTAGTTCAGGGAGTATAGGTTTTATTTAGGGCTTGGAAACTAATTGGTTGACTTGTGGATTTGTATTTTCTATTGGCAATATGAGATGTTGTACCTTCAGTAAGCCTGTGGTAGTTGGCAGTGGGAGAAGATGACTTGGGGATAGATGAAGGGATAGGGAGAGGTTTAGCCTCTGTTATTACACTGCTGATACCCTTTTCTACCGGTGATCCCTTTAATAAAAGTGTTTCTGTTATTTACGCCCCAGTCCCCACATTGTGTTATTGAAGTCTGTGACTGTTCCATCCTATCTATCTATCTATCTATCTATCTATCTATCTATCTATCTATGTATATATGTATATATATATATGTATATATATACTACATAGAGCCATGACTACATGGAACTCTATTCCACAGTACTACGTAGAGCCATGACTACATGGAACTCTATTCCACAGTACTACATAGAGCCATGACTACATGGAACTCTATTCCACAGTACTACATAGAGCCATGACTACATGGAACTCTATTCCACAGTACTACATAGAGCCATGACTACATGGAACTCTATTCCACAGTACTACATAGAGCCATGACTACATGGAACTCTATTCCACAGTACTACATAGAGCCATGACTACATGGAACTCTATTCCACAGTACTACATAGAGCCATGACTACATGGAACTCTATTCCACAGTACTACATAGAGCCATGACTACATGGAACTCTATTCCACAGTACTACATAGAGCCATGACTACATGGACAAGCAGTACAATTTAGATTTAAAAAACACTATGAAACAACACAAACAGACACGCATACACACACATACGATAACAAATGCACTATACATACACATGGATTTAGTAATGTACAGTTGAAGTCGGAAGTTTACATACACCTTAGTCAAATACATTTAAACTCAGTTTTTCACAATTCCTGACATTTAATCCTAGTAAAAATTCCGTTTTAGGTCAGTTAGGAAAACCACTTTATTTTAAGAATGTAGAGAGAGAATTATATATTTCAGCTTTTATTTCTTTTATCACATTCCCAGTGGGTCAGAAGTTTACATACACTCAATTAGTGTTTGGTAGCATTGCCTTTAAATTGTTTAACTTGGGGAAAATGTTTCGGGTAGCCTTCCACAAGCTTCCCACAATAAATTGGGTGAACTTTGGCGCATTCCTCCTGACAGAGCTGGTGTAACTGAGTCAGGTTTGTAGGCCTCCTTGCTCGCACACGCTTTTCAGTTCTGCCCACAAATGTTCTATAGGATTGATGTCAGGGCTTTGTGATGGCCACTCCAATACTTTGACTTTGTTGTCCTTAAGCCATTTTAAGCCATTTTTCCCACTTTGGAAGTATGCTTGGGGTCATTGTCCATTTGGAAGTCATTGTCCATTTGGAAGTATGCTTGAGGTCATTGTCCATTTGGAAGTATGCTTGGGGTCATTGTCCATTTGGAAGTATGCTTGGGGTCATTGTCCATTTGGAAGTATGCTTGAGGTCATTGTCCATTTGGAAGTATGATTGGGGTCATTGTCCATTTGGAAGTATGCTTGGGGTCATTGTCCATTTGGAAGTATGATTGGGGTCATTGTCCATTTGGAAGTATGCTTGGGGTCATTGTCCATTTGGAAGTATGCTTGTATGCCTCATTTGGAAGACCCATTTGCGACCGTTGTAACTTCCTGACTGATGTGTTGAGATGTTGCTTCAATATATCCACATAATTTTCCTTCCTCATGACGCCATCTATTTTGTGAAGTGCACCAGTCCCTCCTGCAGCAAAGCACCCCCACAACATGATGCTGCCACCGCCGTGCTTCACGGTTGGGATGGTGGTCTTCGGCTTGCAAGCATCCCCCTTTTTCACCCAAACATAATGATGGTCATTATGGCCAAACAGTTCTATTTATGTTTCATCAGACCAGAGAACATTTCTCAAAAAAGTATGATCTTTGTCCCCATGTGCAGTTGCAAACCGAAGTCTGGCTATTTTATGGCAGTTTTGGAGCAGTGGCTTCTTCCTTGCTGAGCGGCCTTTCAGGTCATGTCGATATAGGACTCGTTTTACTGTGGATATAGATACTTTTGTACCTGTTTCCTCCAGCATCTTCACAAGGTCCTTTGCTGTTGTTCTGGGATAAATTTGCACTTTTCGCACCAAAGTATGTTCATCTCTAGGAGACAGAACGCGTCTCCTTCCTGAGCGGTATGACGGCTGCGTTGTCCCATGGTGTTTATACTTGTGTACTATTGTTTGCACAGATGAACGTGGTACCTTCAGGCATTTGGAAATTTCTCCCAAGGATGAACCAGACTGGAGGTCTACAATTTGTTTTCTGAGGTCTTGGCTGATTTCTTTTGATTTTCCCATGATGTCAAGGAAAGAGGCACTGAGTTTGAAGGTAGGCCTTGAAATACATCCACAGTTACACCTCCAATTGACTCAAATGATGTCAATTAGCATATCAGAAGCTTCTAAAGCTATGACATCATTTTCTGGAATTTTCCAAGCTGTTTAAAGGCACAGTCAACTTAGTGTATGTAAACTTCTGACCTACTGGAATTGTGATACAGTGAATTAATTATAGGTGAAAAATCTGCCTGTAAAAATTGTTGAAAAAATGACTTGTTTCATGCACAAAGTAGATGTCCAAACCGACTTGCCAAAACTAGTTTGTTAACAAGAAATTTGTGGAGTGGTTGAAAATCAAGTTTTAATGACTCAAACATAAGTGTGTGTAAACTTCTGACTTCAACAGTAGATATGTGGTAGTGGCGGAGTAGTGGTGGAGTAGTGGTGGTAGTGGTGGAGTAGTGGTGGTAGTGGTGGAGTAGTGGTGGTAGTGGTGGTAGTGGTGGAGTAGTGGTGGAGTAGTGGTGGTAGTGGTGGAGTAGTGGTGGTAGTGGTGGAGTATGGGCCTGAGGGCAGACAGTGTGTTGTGAAATCTGTGAATGTATTGTTTGTTTTTTTAAATGGTATAAACTGCCTTAATTTTGCTGGACCCCAGGAAGTGTAGCTGCTGCTTTGGCAGGAACTAATGAGGATCCATAATAAATACAAATAGCTCCTCCCACCAGCCTCCACTGGTACAGTGTTATTGAACACACACACATACAGGCATTTGTTTCTTTGTGTAGGCCATAGTAATAAACTTCCCATTACTCTTCTGAAGAATGAAATCAATCTTTAACAGTGAAGGATAGTCATCTATATTGATTTTATAGTACATAAAATATCACAAATCACATGCAATACAATCATCAGTAGTGAGGCATAGCATTTCAGGACATGGTAAAGCAGTAGACCTAAATGTCTGGGCTTCTTCTGCCCTCTTCAATTTGTCCCAGATCATCAGATGTAAATGAAATGTTATTCTCTCTCTATCTCTCACTCTCCCTCTCTATCGCTCTCACTCTCTCTCCATCTTTTCTCGTGATTAAAAAATCGCTGTATTTTAGGAGCCCTGAGAGTCTATATTGTGGCTGTGGTGTGGTTGGGATGTTGGGTGGTCATGGGAGGCAGCGTACTCATCCCATTAGCAGACCAGGCACATGACAGGAGGGGGCGAAGGAGGAAAATAAACCAGCCAACGCACGGAGGTCTGCATGCCTGTTGCTGCTGACGTCTTCACCTAGAATGCAGGAATCTGTCTGGCCAAATCTTGAGAACCAAGCTAACTCTGAGTGTTGAGCATTACATTAGACCAGAGCTACATTACATTAGACCAGAGCTACATTACTTTATACCAGAGTTACATTACATTAGACCAGAGCTACATTACATTAGACCAGAGCTACATTACATTTGACCAGAGCTACATTACTTTAGACCAAAGCTACTTTACATTAGACCAGAGCTACATGTATTGTACCATACTACACTACACAGCATAGGGCTCTGGTGAAGGGGATAGATAAGAGAAATAAAGCAGCTTCAGAGAAATAGGCAACACTTGCATGGTCTTTAAAGCAGCTTAAGAGAAATAGGCAACACTTGCATGGTTCTTTAAAGCAGCTTAAAAAACTGGTCTAGTTTTTCCTGGTCTGGTTACATGGTCAGTGAAAACTCAAAGCTATGGGACCTACACTATCTCCAGTTGTTTATGGAGAGGGTTTCACGTAAAGGAGCAGCATTCGACTCCAAACCCTGGTTTTGTGATTATAGAGGTTTCTTCCAGTCCACATGCTTCGCCTATTTCTCTTAAGCTGCTTTAAAGACCATGCAAGTGTTGCCTATTTCTCTTAAGCTGCTTTAAAGACCATGCAAGTGTTGCCTATTTCTCTTAAGCTGCTTTAAAGACCATGCAAGTGTTGCCTATTTCTCTTAAGCTGCTTTAAAGACCATGCAAGTGTTGCCTATTTCTCTTAAGCTGCTTTAAAGACCATGCAAGTGTTGCCTATTTCTCTTAAGCTGCTTTAAAGAACCATGCAAGTGTTGCCTATTTCTCTTAAGCTGCTTTAAAGACCATGCAAGTGTTGCCTATTTCTCTTAAGCTGCTTTAAAGACCATGCAAGTGTTGCCTATTTCTCTTAAGCTGCTTTAAAGACCATGCAAGTGTTGCCTATTTCTCTTAAGCTGCTTTAAAGACCATGCAAGTGTTGCCTATTTCTCTTAAGCTGCTTTAAAGACCATGCAAGTGTTGCCTATTTCTCTTAAGCTGCTTTAAAGACCATGCAAGTGTTGCCTATTTCTCTTAAGCTGCTTTAAAGAACCATGCAAGTGTTGCCTATTTCTCTTAAGCTGCTTTAAAGACCATGCAAGTGTTGCCTATTTCTCTGAAGCTGCTTTAAAGAACCATGCAAGTGTTGCCTATTTCTCTTAAGCTGCTTTAAAGACCATGCAAGTGTTGCCTATTTCTCTTAAGCTGCTTTAAAGACCATGCAAGTGTTGCCTATTTCTCTTAAGCTGCTTTAAAGACCATGCAAGTGTTGCCTATTTCTCTTAAGCTGCTTTAAAGAACCATGCAAGTGTTGCCTATTTCTCTTAAGCTGCTTTAAAGAACCATGCAAGTGTTGCCTATTTCTCTTAAGCTGCTTTAAAGACCATGCAAGTGTTGCCTATTTCTCTTAAGCTGCTTTAAAGAACCATGCAAGTGTTGCCTATTTCTCTTAAGCTGCTTTAAAGACCATGCAAGTGTTGCCTATTTCTCTTAAGCTGCTTTAAAGAACCATGCAAGTGTTGCCTATTTCTCTTAAGCTGCTTTAAAGAACCATGCAAGTGTTGCCTATTTCTCTTAAGCTGCTTTAAAGACCATGCAAGTGTTGCCTATTTCTCTTAAGCTGCTTTAAAGAACCATGCAAGTGTTGCCTATTTCTCTTAAGCTGCTTTAAAGACCATGCAAGTGTTGCCTATTTCTCTTAAGCTGCTTTAAAGAACCATGCAAGTGTTGCCTATTTCTCTTAAGCTGCTTTAAAGACCATGCAAGTGTTGCCTATTTCTCTTAAGCTGCTTTAAAGACCAATCTGTTATCCATGGATTGATGGGGATAAATGCTGTTGCTGTTACTGTTACTTCTTCTCTCGTTCAGCTGACAGTCCATGGATTGATGGGGATAAATGCTGTTGCTGTTGCTGTTACTTCTTCTCTCGTTCAGCTGACAGTCCATGGATTGATGGGGATAAATGCTGTTGCTGTTGCTGTTACTTCTTCTCTCGTTCAGCTGACAGTCCATGGATTGATGGGGATAAATGCTGTTGCTGTTGCTGTTACTTCTTCTCTCGTTCAGCTGACAGTCCATGGATTGATGGGGATAAATGCTGTTGCTGTTACTGTTACTTCTTCTCTCGTTCAGCTGACAGTCCATGGATTGATGGGGATAAATGCTGTTGCTGTTGCTGTTACTTCTTCTCTCGTTCAGCTGACAGTCCATGGAATTGGAATCGTCCTCACTGAGACAACACTTTCACATCGTACAAACACACAGATGCGTGATTGTGTTCTGGCATTCAAGTCTCCCATACTTCAGTATTCAGAGTTGTTTTGTGGGAATTGAGTGTAGCAGTATTATTCTCATCTTCCCATGTGGTCATCCTCAGTGTGTTGTGTTGTGTTGTGCTGTGTAGTGTTGTCCTGTGTTTCCCTGTGTAGTGTTGTCCTGTGTAGTGTTGTCCTGTGTAGTGTTGTCCTGTGTTGTGCTGTGTAGTGTTGTCCTGTGTTTCCCTGTGTAGTGTTGTGCTGTGTAGTGTTGTCCTGTGTAGTGTTGTCCTGTGTAGTGTTGTCCTATGTAGTGTTGTCCTGTGTTGTCCTGTGTAGTGTTGTCCTGTGTTGTCCTGTGTTGTCCTGTGTAGTGTTGTCCTGTGTAGTGTTGTCCTGTGTAGTGTTGTCCTGTGTAGTGTTGTCCTGTGTTGTCCTGTGTTGTCCTGTGTAGTGTTGTCCTGTGTTGTCCTGTGTAGTGTTGTCCTATGTAGTGTTGTCCTGTGTTGTCCTGTGTAGTGTTGTCCTGTGTAGTGTTGTCCTGTGTAGTGTTGTCCTGTTTAGTGTTGTCCTGTGTAGTGTTGTCCTGTGTTGTCCTGTGTAGTGTTGTCCTGTGTTGTCCTGTGTAGTGTTATCCTGTGTTGTCCTGTGTAGTGTTGTCCTGTGTAGTGTTGTCCTGGGTAGTGTTGTCCTGTGTAGTGTTGTCCTGGGTAGTGTTGTCCTGTGTAGTGTTGTCCTGGGTAGTGTTGTCCTGTGTAGTGTTGTACTGTGTAGTGTTGTCCTCTGTAGTGTTGTCCTCTGTAGTGTTGTCCTGTGTAGTGTTGTCCTGTGTAGTGTTGTCCTGTGTAGTGTTGTCCTGTGTAGTCCTGTGTAGTGTTGTCCTGTGTAGTGTTGTCCTGTGTAGTGTTGTCCTCTGTAGTGCTGTCCTGGGTAGTGTTGTCCTAGGTAGTGTTGTCCTGTGTAGTGTTGTCCTGTGTAGTGTTGTCCTGTGTAGTGTTGTCCTGTGTAGTGTTGTCCTGTGTTGTCCTGTGTAGTGTTGTCCTGTGTAGTGTTGTCCTGTGTTGTCATGTGTTGTCCTGTGTAGTGTTGTCCTGTGTTGTCCTGTGTAGTGTTGTCCTGTGTAGTGTTGTCCTATGTAGTGTTGTCCTGTGTTGTCCTGTGTAGTGTTGTCCTGTGTAGTGTTGTCCTGTGTTGTCCTGTGTAGTGTTGTCCTGTGTAGTGTTGTCCTGTGTAGTGTTGTCCTGTGTTGTCCTGTGTAGTGTTGTCCTGTGTTGTCCTGTGTAGTGTTGTCCTGTGTAGTGTTGTACTGTGTAGTGTTGTCCTCTGTAGTGTTGTCCTGTGTAGTGTTGTCCTGTGTAGTGTTGTCCTGTGTAGTGTTGTCCTGTGTAGTGTTGTCCTGTGTAGTGTTGTCCTGTGTAGTGTTGTCCTGTGTAGTGTTGTCCTGTGTAGTGTTGTCCTGTGTTGTGTTGTCCTGTGTAGTGCTGTCCTGGGTAGTGTTGTCCTGGGTAGTGTTGTCCTGTGTAGTGTTGTCCTGTGTAGTGTTGTCCTGTGTAGTGTTGTCCTGTGTAGTGTTATCCTGTGTTGTCCTGTGTAGTGTTGTCCTGTGTAGTGTTGTCCTGTGTAGTGTTGTCCTGTGTAGTGTTGTCCTGTGTAGTGTTGTCCTGTGTAGTGTTGTCCTGTGTAGTGTTGTCCTGTGTAGTGTTGTCCTGTGTAGTGTTATCCTGTGTTGTCCTGTGTAGTGTTGTCCTGTGTAGTGTTGTCCTCTGTAGTGCTGTCCTGGGTAGTGTTGTCCTGGGTAGTGTTGTCCTGTGTAGTGTTGTCCTGTGTAGTGTTGTCCTGGGTAGTGTTGTCCTGGGTAGTGTTGTCCTGGGTAGTGTTGTCCTGGGTAGTGTTGTCCTGTGTAGTGTTGTCCTGTGTAGTGTTGTCCTGTGTAGTGTTGTCCTGTGTACTGTTGTCCTGTGTAGTGTTGTCCTGTGTAGTGTTGTCCTGGGTAGTGTTGTCCTGTGTAGTGTTGTCCTGTGTTGTCCTGTGTAGTGAAATGTATCCTTCCCCATCAGCAGCAGGTTGCTTTTCTCTTGGTTGGTTTGTACTCTTCTTCTGTGCTCTCGGTGATTCCTGCAGGAAACAATTTGCTATAATGTGAGAATAAAGGAGAGCAAGTAGAAAGCCGTTGCCACTGTCTCCTACATGTAATAAAATACACTTACTGATAATGTCACCAACACGTCTGGACCCACTCTTCTCGAGCTCTGCCAGCACGTTGGCCTCAAAGGTTAGAGACGCTACCCGGAAGAAAAACTCCCTGATACTCTCCCCTGAGAGAGAGAGAGAGAGGAGGGGAGGATGGAGGGAGGACGGAGAGAGAGAAAGAGAGAGTCGAGGAGGGGAAGAAAGTGTTTGAGGGGAGGAAGAAAGCAAAACAAACACAGAGATAGAATGGGATATGATGGGGGACACATGAGGGAGTAAACCAGAGGATGTTATGTGTGTGTCTGTGTTTGTGTGTGTATTCCCAGCACTACCTGACTTAGCAGACACAGTCCAGTACTCTGCTCGGATCTCCTCTGACAGTCTAATGGCCTCCAGCTCCATGTAGGCCAACTGATCAGGAGACTGAGAGAGAGAGAGATACCCCGTTTGAAATACTTCATCTTTAAATCAATCAATGACAGATCATTTGTACTGTCTTTAGTCAGGTTGGATCTTCTCCATCAGACTCACACTGAGGTCCTTCTTGGTTCCGACCAGGAACAGGAGAACACTGGAGGGATCGTTCTCCTTCATAGCATCCTCCAGCCACTGCCTGAACGCGCGTACAGACACACATAATGTGTCTATTACATGCAATGAAGTAGACTTTCATAGAAATTGACTGATGGCCGCTGAGATACTATCTGGATGCTGCAGATGTGATCAATATGTAATGTGTTGACATCTCTTACCTGGCGTTGTCCAGAGAGGTCACACAGCTCAGGTCAAATACCACTATGATGGCTTGAGAGAAACCAGGAGAACAACACACATTAGAGAAGAGACAGGCTGCAGACATCACCACAATACATCTATTAAGGGTTTCCTTTAACATGCGTCTGTGTTTGATTTCATACCTTGTGCTCCTCTGTAATATGTGGAGGCGATGCACTTGAACCTCTCCTGACCCGCTGTGTCCCACCTGAGAGAGAGAGAGGCAACAGATGACAATTGATGAGGAAAGGGTGTGTGTGTGTGTGTGTGTGTGTGTGTGTGTGTGTGTGTGTGTGTGTGTGTGTGTGCGTGCGTGCGTGTGTAGTACTCACAGCTGTAAACTGAAGGGCACCCCCAACACCTCAAACCGCTCCATCTCAAAATCCACTCCGATGGTGGCCTTATAGTTCTTATCAAACGAGTCCTTACAGAACCTGTGTAGAGACAGAGAGAGGGGGGGACATTACATAATCAATGTCGTTATTACACTTGGGTGATATATAGACAGTATCAGGACGGTAACAGGACAGTAACATGACACCAACAAAACAGTAACATAACAGTAACACAACGGTAACAGGATGATAACAGGACAGTAACAGGGAGGTAACAGAACTATGACAGTAACAGGACAGTAACAGGACCTTAACAGAGCGGTAACAGGACAGTAACAGAAGAGTAAAAGGACAGTAACAGAACTATGACAGTAACAGGAAAGTAACAGGACAGAAACAGAACTATGACAGTAACAGGACAGAAACAGAAGAGTAACAGGACAGTAACAGAAGAGTAACAGGACAGAAACAGAAGAGTAACAGGACAGAAACAGAAGAGTAACAGGACAGTAACACGAGTAACAGAAGGGTAACAGGACAGAAACAGAAGAGTAACAGAAGAGTAACAGGATAGTAACAGGACAGAAACAGAAGAGTAACAGGACAGAAACAGAAGAGTAACAGAAAAGTAACAGAAGAGTAACAGAAGAGTAACAGAAGAGTAACAGGACAGAAACAGAAGAGTAACAGAAGAGTAACAGAAGAGTAACAGGACAGTAACAGGACAGTAACAGAAGAGTAACAGGACAGTAACAGGACTAGGACAGTAACAGGACAGTAACAGGACAGTAACAGAATAGAGAGGAAATATTACTACATTAAGAGTTTAGCATACAGTATACTTCTTCATGTAGCCAAAGCTATGACTATAAATAGCAGCTTTTCGGGAGATTTGATCACTGAACTAACTTACTTCAATATGCCAATAATCAAACCCACAAGTCAATCAAATTACTCAACAAACAGTCTCTATTATCCCAAGCTGGGGAGAGCAGGGGTAACAGTTTAGGTGATTTCTGAAGAGGCAGGTGCTCTGCTGTGTGTGGATTCACCTGGGTGTCATGACAACAACTGACTAATAGGAAGTGAAATGGTCAGTAGTATTTTTAATTGGCAAGTACACATCCTGAGGGAGATCAGCATGCCCCCCGGGGGATAAGATCTGTAATAGACTGTTTCCCAAACGGCCCATAGGACTCTCTCAACAGTAGTGAACTAAATATGGAGTAGGGTGCCATTTCATATGCAGCCATAGACTGTAGTGTTTCCTTACCTGCTGATTAGACATGTCTTCCCAACTGCCACATCCCCTACCACAATCACCTTGGCGATGTTAAAGCTACAGACACATAAAGAGAACAGTCCAGTCAAACACTGATAATACACAAATATATATGTGTGTGTGTGTGTGTGTTCATCTCACCCCACTGCGCCCGTCTTTTGCCCCTGACAGGCAGCCTTGACCTGTGAGTGGAAGACATCTTTAATGTGTAGCGCTGCAGCTGGGGTAAAACACTACAGAGAGAGAGGGAGAGCAAGAGACAGAGAGGTGAGAGAGAAAAAGACAGAGAGAGAGAAAGAAAGAAAGAGAGAGACAGAGGTGAGAGAGAGAGAGAGAGGGGGAGAGAGAGAGAGAGAGAGACAGAGAGGTGAGTGAGAAAGAAAGAGAGTGAGAAAGAAAGAGAGAGAGAGAGAAAGAGAGAGAGAGGGAGAGCAAGAGACAGAGAGGTGAGAGAGAAAAAGACAGAGAAAAAGACAGAGAGAGAGAAAGAAAGAAAGAGAGAGACAGAGGTGAGAGAGAGAGAGAGGGGGAGAGAGAGAGACAGAGAGGTGAGTGAGAAAGAGAGAGAGAGAAAGAGGGAGAGAGAAAGACAGAGAGAGAGAAAGAAAGAGAGAGACAGAGGTGAGAGAGAGAGAGGTGAGAGAGCGACAGAGGAGAGAGAAAAAGACAGAGAGAGAGAGAGAGAGAGAGAGAGACAGAGGTGAGAGAGAGAGAGAGAGAGAGAGAGGTTTAAACAAGGTGTCAACAAGGTGTCAACTCAAAGCAAGAAAGTTTGTCAGCTTTGCATCCCAGATAAATCAGAGGCTAGAAGGACAACTGCCTTGTGGGGACATGGAACGGAATCTCTTCAATTCTGGCACATTAGCAAGAGCCAGTGACCGAGTCCTGAACAAAACTAAGAACATTAAGTGTGTGAAACAGACTAATAAACAGCAAATGACCACCCAGCACTGTCTAATCATCTGCTTCATTACAGGGTTCCAGAATTGTGAAAGGGTTCGTCACTGTGTTACAGAGACACATTATTAGATTAGAATCTGAGGTGGTGTGTACGTGTGACACAAAAGACCCCAACTGGCAGCCTGGTGGTTTTTATTTGTTCCCCCATGTTTTCTGATCCAAAAATAATCATAATAATATTATTTTATTTTTTGTTATCGTTGGACATAAAAATGTTTTACAAACACCAGGAAATCAGCTCCAATTGATTTTAATTGGTGAAATCTGTTCCCAAGTATTCCCATGCATAATAGACATGTGATCATACACAAATGCAAGTTTTGAAATTATTATGTTTTAGTCAAATATTATATCTGTTTGGGCTTCTTGCGGACAATTTGCAGTCTAGAAATGATTTGTAATCGTGTTGAGGCACCCGACCATCCCCACAAGAAAAAATCGTCCAAAATGTAAAAAAGGTGTGTCACCTCTGGAAGCTGAGCGATGATGCGGTCTCTCCTCACAGGTGGCAACATATTCTTCAAGTGGAAGTTACGGGGTGGTAGGGTTATACATAGACACACACACAATCACACAAGAGACCCAGTCGCACACGCTCCAACAATCATAGGCAGACAATCACACTCAGACAGGACAAATACACAGAAACACTATCTATCTCTCTCTCTCTCTCTCTCTCTCTCTCTCACATACAGATGTAGAGTAGAGTGAATAGGGGCTTCTCCATGGAAAGGCTTAAATGTCAAACAGCTGAAAGAGAAGGAATAACCGAACATGATGTAACCTGATGTGTAGCCTAATCTATAGTCTGACACCAACAGAGAAAGTGTCCCCTGAATCTCCTAGGTGACACCGCAATGCAAATGTCCACTGGCAGCTGTCTGCACATCAAAGTAAACTCACAAACTGCCTACATATCGGCCTGGCAACTGTAGCAACCAAATACAAGCCCTGCTATGGGGAAGGAAGTAGAGACTCTTACATGGCATTATTTGTCTCCATGACTTTATGTCACTTGCAGCCAGATCAAAGGACTGAACATGTCACCATTCTAGGCTTTAACACATTACCTTATAAAGTTTACACATCTAAGGTCATGAAGGAGAGATGAAAAGGAAAGTTTATGCAGTAAATCATGGTATCATAATCTCCTATATCATCATTACAGACTATCTGTAGCACAGCTAAAAAAAATAAAGCAACATGTAGAATTGGTGAAAATAAACTAAATTCAAATTATAGTGTTGTCATGAAGATGGACTATCGCTACATCAAGGCTTCATTGGCATGATAGAAAATCATGTAATTATAAAGAATAATACTTTACCTTGCAAGCGCACTGAAAGTGCGAAAAGTAAACTCCAATTCGTCAATAGGTTGCGGTAGAACACTATATATTCTACTAAACTCATATTACGTATTTTTCGCTAATAGAAAGTCTCCTAGGGCTGCCTACATCCACCCGAAGACGGCTAGTGAGCAGCAGACCAGAGCTGCGAACTCAGCAGTGGAAACAGATGACTCAAATTATGGACATTCGTTTTAGCTTAACCCTCTCCAGTAGGCTCCCAATGAGTGGGTTAGCTCTAGTCCAGGGCGTAGTGCCCGTTCTTACATGATTAAGAAACACGTACTACGCCCTGGACTAGAGCTAGGCGCGGGTGAGCTGTCCTGAAGTGCGCGCTAGCCTTGTGTGAAACATTTTAAGTATGAACATTTTGAACTTCATATACAAGAGTCAAATCCCCTTAATAGACTATATCAACGACAAAATAAAAGTACAATATTTCCATTAAATTATTTTTATTTTTATGATTGATGCTTTCATTTGACCCACATACAAGTAAAATACATTTACATACTATTTGGGACAGCTGATATGATGAAGGTTTAACCCATGCTTATCTCTGCTTCACTCTAGAGTAGTTTGAATAAAATGTTTATATTCATTATTCTCACGCTTGACATGACTTTTGGTAAAGTGTGCAGTGATTGGTTGGGAAGGGAACACACACACATTGGATGACGTCCTACTAGCGTTGTGCCTTACGTAAACTTCAGCCGACTGCATTTGTGGTGTACGTCACCGGTGCACTATAAATACCTGACTGGCGACGTTTATTCTCTCTCTCTCGCGCGTTCTTCTCTCCGATGAGTCCAGTGGTTGACTTGCTGAAGCAGAACGTCCTCTGCATTATGGAAGATGATATATTAGAAATGCTTCTTTAGTATCTACTTATTGGTATAGTGCTGTCCCTTAAGTCTTGCCCTGGTTATTAGTTAAGTAGTTAACCGTAGCTACTTTGGAGCATGGGGACTTGCAGAACCATGCACGTGGGCAACTCTGAACGTTTTGAAACCATGCCGTGGTAAGTCTGCAAGGCGAAGATATTAACTAGTTAGCTTGCTGATCATGCTTTCGAGTTAACCAGTGGTTTATTTAGTTAGTTTATGGATGTGATGATACCGATATAGGAAGTGCCGTCCGATGCGAAACTGACGAAGATTCCTAAACTGTTAGCTTGCTAGCTAGCCATCTGATCCACGATCACGGAAAACCAACCAGTTACCACCACAGCAGATGCAGTGCCCTCATTTTTGCTAACACTATTTAAAATGCTAGTCCAGATGCATTAATACATTTTACATTTTGTTCTAGCTGTCTGTACCTTGCTTATGTGGACTGAACTGAAGCCGTACTCGCCAATGACTGCGCACATGGCAGGTAAATTCAACTGGGATCTTCCCCGCTAGCTAGGCCTGACTAATGTCTGGTTGGCTATTCCATGGCACACTTAAGATTTGTTATGTCAACTGGTATTTAGTCTGATCAAATAATTGAATAGTCACTGTCTATGGCCACAGTGCTTTCAGTGACGAAAGCTTGAATAGGAGTTTGCTGAAAAAATATTTAATTATTTCGGGTACTTCTGAGCAGCGAGGCTGTCTCTTGAATAAAGTTTAGGTTATTGCTTTTATAGATTATTGTAACCCCTAGGATTTTTTTTTTAAACAGACGCTGCCCGGGTGGCTAAAGGTAAGACTGCCACACCCACTCCATCGTTTGAGACACTGACTATAAGCAACTGTCTGGTTGTGATGAATCCTAAACTGAACATAGCTGGAATTACCGTCAGATTGTACAGTGGTGATATTCGGTTTTCTGAACTGGACAGACAGTGACTCTCAATTTCTACTGTTATGAAGTCCAGTTGCTTGTGTGCCTATTCTAATAGTGGTTTTGAACAGGTGTGGAACTGAATAAAGGATGTGGCTGGAGTGGAGACATCATCTTTAAAGGTACATGACCCCCCCTGTAGTCTACACCTCACCTGGCCCATTCTTGGAGTAGCTGTCTGGTTGTGATGAATCCTAAACTGAAAATAGCTGGAATTACCGTCAGATTGTACAGTGGTGATATTCGGTTTTCTGAACACGACAGGCCGTGATTTTCAATTCTCTAGTTGCGTTTCTCTCTAAGAACTGCTAAGGAGTAGTTGCATTTACTCATTTTCATAACCCCTATGCCATTTAACAGGTGTGAAGCTGCCCCAATGAGTTGATGGCATGGAGACTCCATCTGCCAAGGTCAGACTAAAACCCACACCTCACCTGTCCCATTCTCTGGGTAGCTGTCTAATCTTGATGTGATGAATCCCAAACTGAAAATAGCTGGAATTACCGTCAGATTGTACAGTGGTGATATTCGGTTTTCTGACCAGGACAGACAGTGAATGTAATTTTCATACTCAATTTCCAATTCCTTAATGAACTGTAGTTGATTGTGTTCCTATTCTTTTTACTTATGGTGGTTTAAATAGGTGTGCAACAGAACCAAGGGTGTGGAGGCATCTGAAAAGGTACGTCACATTAACACACCCTGGCAGGCTGGTTGTGATGAATCTTAAGCAGACAATAGCTGTAGTTACTGTGAATAGTACAGTGGTGATATTTAGGGACTTAGACCATGCTGCTGTGACTTTGTGGAAGTTGGCCAGTAACAAGTGGCTTAATTGGACAGTTTGTGGATGTGATGATACCGATATAGGAAGTGCCGTCCGATGCGAAACTGACGAAGATTCCTAAACGGTTAGCTTACTAGCTAGCCATCTGATCCACAAACAATGAAAGCCACCTAATAGATGCATTGCCCTCTAAGTTAGCCAACACTGTTGAAATGCTGGTCCTGACAATACTTTGCTGAAATTGTATGTTTTGTTCTAGATTTGGGAGCCTACTCCCTCGTGGCCTGGCCTGTGGCTGAACCATACACATGAAGACATACGCACGGCAAGTACATATTTAAAAATAATTTTAAAAAGTTAGGCCTGACTAGCAATGTATTCAATGGCAAATTGAGTACGAGTTTAATTTAAAGAACTTCATATCTTGTTCTCTGTTCAAATCTTTGATCAGAGGCACCATAGCCACAGCTCTGTCAGTGATGAAAGCTTGAATAGGAAGAGTTTGATGCGACAACTGATGAGTTTATTCAACTACTGAGTAACAAAGCTGTTTAGGTCATCATGCACAGTGGTGGTTACTGCTTATAGATTCTAATAACCCCTATGATTGTTTTTTTTTAGCAGGAGACTCCACCCAAAGTACTTACTGGTGGAGACATCACCTCAAAAGGTAAAACTCCCACACCAGCCTCAGACTTTCATTCTGGTTAGCTGTCTGGTTGTGATGAATCCTAAACTGAACATAGCTGGAATTACCGTCAGATTGTACAGTGGTGATATTCGGTTTTCTGAACACGACAGGCCGTGATTTTCAAGTCTCTAGTTGCGTTTCTCTCTAAGAACTGCTAATGAGTAGTTGCATTTACTCATTTTCAAAACCCCTATGCCATTTAACAGGTGTGAAGCTGCCCCAATGAGTTGATGGCATGGAGACTCCATCTGCCAAGGTCAGACTAAAACCCACACTTCACCTGTCCCATTCTCTGGGTAGCTGTCTGTCTGGTTGTGATGAATCCCAAACTGAACATAGCTGGAATTACCGTCAGATTGTACAGTGGTGATATTCGGTTTTCTGAACACGACAGACAGTGACTCTCAATTTCTACTGTTATGAACTCCAGTTGCTTGTGTGCCTATTCTAATAGTGGTTTTGAACAGGTGTGGAACTGAATAAAGGATGTGGCTGGAGTGGAGACATCATCTTTAAAGGTACATGACCCCCCCCTGTAGTCTACACCTCACCTGGCCCATTCTTGGAGTAGCTGTCTGGTTGTGATGAACCCTAAACTGAAAATAGCTGGAATTACCGTCAGATTGTACAGTGGTGATATTCGGTTTTCTGAACATGACTGGCTATGAGTTGTCATCTGCTTATATAAAATTGTACATTTTCACTCAAGCTTTTTTACTTTTCAGGTAGGCTGCCTTTGCAAAACATCCCTGCAGTCTCAGAACTGGACATGTCGACTGGGGTAAGGCTGTTCACCCTGGCAACAAGCTGCCTTGTGGTCAGCTGGAAGGAATAATTGCATATTTATGCTATGATGAATACTAAACTGAAACAGCTGGAATTACCGTCAGATTGTATAGTGGTGACATTCGGTTTTCTGAGACATTAGTACACGCTTCACCATTTCTTAACTTCCCATTTTATTCAGCTAATGGCAGTCGTTTTATTTCAGGTGTTCCTCATCTGATGCCCCCTGCTGATTTCCAGCCCCAACCTACCCTTCAGGTGCACAGTCACCCGATCACAATTTGGAGGAGCCTTTCCTGAGTTTTGTTCAGTGGTGATATTTAGTTCTGAACTTGAAGTGGTGTTTAAAAATGTGTTAATGTTATACTGTGACACTTCACCTATTTAAGATGTAAAGTATAACTGTGTGTGTTCACACCCCCTGTACTCTATTGCACAATTTGTTACAGCTTGAATTAAATTGAGGTTGTTACCAGCCTACACACAGTACCCCGTGTCAGTTGAATAATTAAAATATTACATGTGAGCTCAAATGTGTTTTTCACATACACATGATTAGCAGATGTTAATGCGAGTGTAGTGAAATGCTTGTGCTTCTAGTTCCGACAATGCAGTAATAACCACAAGTAATCTAGCTAACAATTCCAAAACTACCTTATAGACAAGTGTAAGGGGATAAAGAATATGTAAATAAAGGTGTGATGGTACAGAGCGGCGTAGGCAAGGTACAGTATATAGATGTGAGTACGTAATCAAAGTGGCTAGTGATGCATGTATTTAAAGATGCAGTATATACGTATACATATGAGATGTAGGGTATGTAAACATATTAGGTAGCATTGCTACTGATATATTTTACATCAATTCCCATTATTAAAGTGGCTGGAGTCAGTGTTGGCAGCAGCCACTCAATGTTACTGGTGGCTGTTTAACAGTGATGGCCTTGAGAAGTGGGGGGTTTTTTCAGTCTGGGTCCCAGCTTTGATGCACCTGTACTGCCCTCGCCTTATGGATGATAGCGGGGTGAACAGGCAGTGGCTCGGGTGGTTGTTGTCCTGTATCTTTATGGCCTTCCTGTGACATTGGGTGGTGTAGGTGTCCTGGAGGGCAGGTAGTTTGCCCCCGGTGATGTGTTGTGCAGACCTCACTACCCTCTGGAGAGCCTTGCGTTTGAGCGGAGCAGTTGCCGTACCAGGCGGTGATACAGCCCTGTTCCATCAATGTGGATAGGGGTGTGTTTCCTGAAGTCCACAATCATCTCCTTAATTTTGTTGACTTTGAGTGTGGTTATTTTCCTGACACCACACTCCGAGGGCCCTCTCCTCCCTGTAGGCAGTCTCGTCCTTGTTGGTAATCAAGCCTACCACTGTGTCGTCCGCAAACTTGATTGAGTTGGAGGCGTGCGTGGCCACGCAGTCGTGGGTGAACGGAGTACAGGAGAGGGCTCAGAACGCACCCTTGTGGGGCCCCAGTGTTGAGGATCAGCGGGGTGGAGATGTTGCCTACCCTCACCACCTGGGGGCGGCCCGTCAGGAAGTCCAGTACCCAGTTGCACAGGGCGGGGTCGAGACCCAGGGTCTCGAGCTTGACGAGCTTGGAGGGTACTATGGTGTTAAATGCCGAGCTGTAGTTGATGAACAGCATTCTCACATAGGTATTCCTCTTGTCCAGATGGGTTAGGGCAGTGTGGTTGAGATTCCATTGTCTGTGGACCTATTTGGGCGGTAAGCAAATTGGAGTGGGTCTAGGGTGTCAGGTAGGGTGGAGGTGATATGGTCCTTGACTAGTCTCTCAAAGCACTTCATGATGACGGAAGTGAGTGCTACGGGGCGGTAGTCGTTTAGCTCAGTTACCTTAGCTTTCTTGGGAACAGGAACAATGGTGGCCCTCTTGAAGCATGTGGGAACAACAGACTGGGATAGGGATTGATTATGTCCGTAAACACACCAGCCAGCTGGTCTGAGGGCGCGGCTGGGGATGCTGTCTGGGCCTGCAGCCTTGCGAGGGTTAACACGTTTAAATGTTTTCCTCACGTCGGCTGCAGTGAAGGAGAGTCCGCATGTTTTGGTTGCGGGCCGTGGCACTGTATTGTCCTCAAAGCGGGCAAAAAAGTGATTTAGTCTGCCTGGGAGCAAGACACCCTGGTCCGTGACGGGGCTGGTTTTCTTTTTGTAATCCGTGATTGACTGTTTATAGCTTTATGTATTAACCCTTTCGTTACGGAAGCCTGTAAGTTTAGGAGTAATACATTTGCCTAGTAATTCAGATGTTGCATGAGTTTGTGTGCCATAATAGCTTTTAATGTTTTTGCATGACTACCTCATCTCTACCCCCACTCACTTTTCTGTAAGTAAGGTCCCTCAGTCAAGTTCAAACAGACATGGAGGCTAAGGCCACCTGTTGGTGGATGGGTTAAGACAGCTGTTATATATCCCTTTAAGGTCATTTAGCTTTGGATGGTGACTCAAACCCGTTCAATACAAAGGTACTGGTGTCCTAACACAGTTGCTGCTGCAGGAGGGAACCACTTGGATTTCAGAAGCAAATTTTGATTTAATGAATGTGATAGAACAGACTGGATCAGCGTTCTCGTTAAGCCTGTTGGCTATGAGCTTGAAATATACTTACTCGTGTCACTAATTTACTTGTCTGTTGGTCAATGAAGGGTGGATGAGGACTTGGTCCCTGGAAAGTTAGCATGTAAAGTTAGTATTTCTGTCAGGCCAGCTGCAGCACTTGGGAGGAGCAAGGAATGAGGTCGAGTCGACATCAATTGAGACGGAATCTTGGAGGGGGACTCGAATCACATTTTATTTTGTCAAATGCTGAGTGTCTTATTACCATGAAATGCTGACATACAAGACCTTAACCAGCAATGCAGGTAATATGTAGGGGTGAGGTGACAATGCATAAATAAACGGGGCAGAGAAGTAGCGTTAAGGGATCGAACGCAAATAGTCCAGGCAGCTTTTGAAAATTATTTTTTTTACCTTTAACTAGGCAAGTCAGTTAAGAACAAAGTCTTATTTTCAATGACTGCCTAGGAAGTGGGTTAACTGCCTGTTCAGGGGCAGAACGACAAATTTGTACCTTGTCAACTCGGATTTGAACTTGCAACCTTTCGGTTACTAGTCCAACTCTAACCACTAGGCTAACCACTGTTGAGCATTCTTGGGGGATGAAGTCATTAGACCCTCGACTTGGTGTGCTGGTGCAGTAGCAGAACAGTATGAATAGTGTGGCTGGAGTGCCTATTTTTAGGGCCTTCCTCTGACACGTCTCCTATAGAGGTCAGATTTGCCAAATGGAGGCAGAGGGAGGGCTTTACACATCTGACCCCCCCCCTCATTGCACGTGTGACATACTGTTAGCAATTGGGTGTCTGCTTTAAGGCCCCCGAGTTCCCCTTCTGGGTGACTATTTTGTGTACTTATGGCCTTATACATCTCGTTGAGTGCGGTCTCAAATCAAATCAAATTTTATTTGTCACATACACATGGTTAGCAGATGTTAATGCGAGTGTAGCGAAATGCTTGTGCTTCTAGTTCCGACAATGCAGTGATAACCAACAAGTAATCTAACTAACAATTCCAAAACTACTGTCTTATACACAGTGTAAGGGGATAAGGAATATGTACATAAGGATATATGAATGAGTGATGGTACAGAGCAGCATACAGTAGATGGTATCGAGTACAGTATATACATATGAGATGAGTATGTAGACAAAGTGGTATAGTTAAAGTGGCTAGTGACATAAGGATGCAGTCGATGATCTAGAGTACAGTATATACGTATGCATATGAGATGAATAATGTAGGGTAAGTAACATTATATAAGGTAGCATTGTTTAAAGTGGCTAGTGATATATTTACATCATTTCCCATCAATTCCCATTATTAAAGTGGCTGGAGTTGGGTCAGTGTCAATGACAGTGTGTTGGCAGCAGCCACTCAATGTTAGTGGTGGCTGTTTAACAGTCTGATAGCCTTGAGATAGAAGCTGTTTTTCAGTCTCTCGGTCCCAGCTTTGATGCACCTGTACTGACCTCGCCTTCTGGATGATAGCGGGGTGAACAGGCAGTGGTTCGGGTGGTTGATGTCCTTGATGATCTTTATGGCCTTCCTGTAACATCGGGTGGTGTAGGTGTCCTGGAGGGCAGGTAGTTTGCCCCCGGTGATGCGTTGTGTCTTAGTGCCTCCATCAGTTTGTGGTATGTAGGCAGCTACAAAAAATATTGATAACTCTTGGTAGGTAGTGTGGTGTCAATGGATTTGCCTGAAAAGTGATAAATAGATGCAAAACAGTAATATTTAAATGCATATGTAAAACCAATATTTATAGACGCACTTCACATGTACAGTGCCTTCAGAATGTATTCAGACACATTGGCATTCCACATTTGGTTGTTATAGCCTGAAGTCAAAATGGATTAAATAGCTCTCACATTTCATTTTCAATGTATAAAATGTTTTCACTGTCATTACAGGGTATTGTGCACACAAAGTGAAAACATGTTTTAGACAGTTGTACATTTAAATACAGAAATATGATTTACATAAGCACTTACACCCCAGGTTAATATTTTGTAGAAGCACATTTGGCAGCGAGTAAGCCTGTCCAGGTCAATCGGGTTCTTGGTCACCTTCCTGACCAAGGCCCTTCTCACCCGATTGCTCAGTTTGGCCTGGTGGCCAGCTCTAGGAAGAGTCTTGGTGGTTCCAAAGTTGTGTTCTTGGTGACCTTCAATGCTGCAGAATTATTTTGGTACCCTTCCCCCAGATCTGTGCCTCAACACAATCTTGTCTCGGAGTTCTAAACCAGGTTCACGTTGTCATTTATGGGGTAATGTGTGTAGTTTGCTGAGGGGAAAAATATATTTAATCATTTTTTTGAGTAAGGCTGTAACGTAACAAAACGTGGAAAAAGTCAAGGGGTCTGAATACTTTCTGAATGGGAGAGGGGATACCTAGTCAAGGGGTCTGAATACTTTCTGAATGGGAGAGGGGATACCTAGTCAAGGGGTCTGAATACTTTCTGAATGGGAGAGGGGATACCTAGTCAAGGGGTCTGAATACTTTCTGAATGGGAGAGGGGATACCTAGTCAAGGGGTCTGAATACTTTCCATAGACACTATACATCCCTTCTGTTAAATCTATGTTCTGCCAGTGTCTGCTAAATTGAGTTAATTCTAATGTTAGACTCAATATTGATGTCAGACTGCTGAAGAAACAAGGACGGCCAAGGACAGTGTTGCCGTTGTTATCGCGTGAGATTAGGATGTCTGAGAAGAAATTTGTAGCCGAAATACTGCTGAGATATGTATCCAATGACGATGATTAGAAGTATGATGCATGATCTGTTTAATACATCGTTGGTGTATTGTGTCTTCAGGGTCACTGACTGTCGGGCAGGATTATTATGGGTTTACGGTATCTAATCACACATTCTGTGCACTTGGATGATTTGTATGTATAGTCTATAAAATCCCAAGGGAGCTAGGCACGGAAGGATGAAACGACGAACAGATGAGGAAGAGTATATATGCCAGCTTTACCTCTGGAAGGAGAAGATTATTACGATCCTTGCAGCAGTGTCGTTTTTAGTCTCCCTGTGCACAGTTGTTTGTAATTAAAGTCGTAGAAACGGTTCGCATTATCTTTTGTATCCAGCACTTCTCCTCATTGGCCAGTTTTAAATTCGGAACAATATCAGGTGAGCAATTACTTCTTTCCTTACCGGCAACATGGGAGTGATGTCACAAAACAGGGTCTCGGAGTTGGCGAGAACGTTCCTAAGTATCCATGTGTGAAGTTTTTGAAATGGGTATGGTGACTATACGCGCACAACACATTTTAAAGTGTAGCTTTATGAACTAGAATAATCACGGTCATTTTAAAGGTTTTACTGGGCAGCTTGGTGGTCATGCTTTGTGATACACCCAATATTTGTATTATGGTTGATCATGAAGTTACACTATTCGAAAGCAATTCGTAAATAAATCCATCTGAAATGGACTGGTACATTTTAATCTGAAGACTACAATAGCTACATTTTTTTAAAGGGGCATCAGGTAAGACAACTTTGCAGTTAACATTTACTTGACAAGGTTTTGGGAAAGGATTTATTTCAACCCACAATACGGTTATCACATAAACTGGCCAAAGACTAGCACCACACCAACAGACACAGGCAATATTGCTCGAAATTACTTGGCATACATTGTGTTAGGTTTGGCTTTCTAAGCCTACAGTGGCTAACCAGGGGTGAGATAATGTCATTTTTTCATTGATTAGATAGCTGCTAGGTGGAAGCTTGCTGTGTCTGATACTTGTGAGAATTGCAAGTACTTTCAGAATTGTTTGGTGAGCTATTCATGGGTGGGCTGTGAGCTAGTGTACTGGTGGCAGTCGGTGTCGTTTAAGATGGACTATTTTGCTTTTATGAGCATGGCCTTATTTCTACTACAGCATATTGGATGACTACACCAGTTGTCTGTGAACAGGTGAGAAAACCTTTCCAAACCATAAACGCTAACCCCTACACACAGCCCACATCGTTGTCACCTAACATCATCGTCAACATAGCTAGCTACCAGAATTAATGCGTTAATAAACCTTGTACAGTAAGCAGTTTAGCAGTTACACTGGCGGGCCCAGGTGGCAATAAATTAATACAACCAAAAGCTTACCTTGAATTGGAAGAGTTCCAGTATTGGATAGCCCTAGCCAGCTAGCTAACAAAGCATCCCTCTGTTTGAGCCGGGTGTTTGAGTAGACAAAACTAGCTAGCTGCATTCGCGTGAAAGGGGGGAAAAATACAAGGAAATATAGATGGCTCTCTCTCTCCTCTCGATTATCCTTCATTTTTTAAAGAAAATTATTTATTAAAAACTGTTAAACTATTGTCTTTCACTCTCTTTGAGTCAACTACTTACGACATTTTCTGCAGTGCTAGCTAGCTGTAGTTTGTGCTTTCTAGATTCATTTTCTGATCCTTTGATTGGGTCGACTACATGTCAGCTCATACTGCAATAGCTCTGATAGGTTGGAGGACGTCCTCCGGAAGTTGTCATAATTACTGTGTAAGTCTATAGAAATGGGTGAGAACCATGAAACTCCTAGCATTTGTAGTGAAGTCAATGTACCCAAAGGAGGACGGAACCTAGCTATCCTCCGGCTACCCCAGAGAGTGCTGTTGAGGGTACTGTAGACCTGAATTGCAAAACAGTGTGCTTTAATCAATTATTTGGTGACGTGAACATATTGAGAATCTAAAAAGTACACCGGTGCCACCACATATTGATTCTGTACCGGTAGCCCCGTTGTTATTTTACTGCTGCTCTTTAATTATTTGTTATCTCTTACTTTTTCAGGTATTTTCTTAAAACTGCATTGTTGGTTAAGGGCTTGTAATTAATGTTGTATTCGGCTCATGTGACATGTGATTAGAAAATTATATATTTTTTATTGTTTCACTATTTTTTTGACTCAGGCACCTCTGTCCATTGTAATCTTGTTTATAATCAGAAATTCAACTGAGATCCTAGATCAACACTCCAACTGAGATGCTTCATACAAAAGGACCCAGATCTCAAATCACCAAACCATGGGACCTACCCTTATTGTGTAGCATTCCCCTGGGTGAAGCATAGAGGGCGCTACATTCCAGGAAGTGAGTGGCTTGTCTCGACTGAAGTTCATCACCTTCGGTTTGGCCCAGTTGACTGAAAGTCGAGACTGCTAAGTCAATTTATGGTTGCACAAGTCAGACGGCACATTCAAACTATTGTCTCCGTCATGTCTTGATGCTTTGTGTATGTAAACCAATAAATAAAGGCCCTTTTGATCCCTTCTAGGTATTAGACAACGTTACATGATTATCAATCCAACTTCTTTTTCTAAAACAGATTTTAAATTGAACGAGGTGAACCTTTTTAACACACACCGTTCTTCCCCTAAGATATGAATTATGTGATCGGCCTTTTTTTTAAATACTAAAAAATTTACTTGGACATTGACAGTGGAAGTAATACATGCATAAGAACAAATGTTCAATTGGCAATAAATAAACCCATTTTCAACAATGTAGTTAAGAACATTCCTTACAGTCATTGAAATCAATAGTATTATTTCTATATGCACATTTTGTCAGAGGTTTATGTCAATACAAAATGTTTTAAATCATGTTAGTCAGTAATAAGTCATCTTTGAATATAAAGAATAGACACGTCACACAATGTTTGATTCAGTAATACTGAATGTCAATTTAGGGGTTGAAACATTTACCATAACATTGTGACAATAACAAGGAAAGCCAAAGTACCGACTAAAGTTATTTATAAGAATTCATACAAAATGTTTTGTTAAAGATGTAAGATGTGTATAAGGAGGAGAATCCAGATGCACCACTTTGATTATTTGTAATATTATTATTACCAATTGTTGACAAACATGCACCAGTTAAGAAACTAACCGTGAGAACATTGATTGAAACATATGTTTCAAAGAAAGGATGCTGTAACGTAGACTCAGTGAGTCAGGAAGCAAGTGCAATTAGTGAGTTTAAGGACAAAGAAAGAAAATCGTCTAAACATGGAAACATAAACAATATAGCCTGGTGGGTGATAACAACAGAGTGCTAGATAAAGGGGAAGTCATCAGGGAGGTGATGAAGTCCAGGTGTGCCTAATGAGGCGCAATTGTGCATAATAAAGGTTGCCAGGTGTGCATAAGGATGGGTTGCCAGGACCGGTGGTTAGTAGACCAAAGAGGGGGAGTGGACGTGACAGTGGCAAACATGTCAGCCTGCTCAGGTGATTGGTTGACATATTGTCAAATCAAATGTATTTATAAAGCCCTTCTTACATCAGCTGATATCTCAAGGTGCTGTACAGAAACCCAGCCTAAAACCCCAAACAGCAAGCAATGCAGGTGTAGAAGCATGGTGGCTAGGAAAAACTCCCTAGAAAGGCCAGAACCTAGGAAGAAACCTAGAGAGGAACCAGGCTATGAGGGGTGGCCAGTCCTCTTCTGGCTGTGCCGGGTGGAGATTATAACAGAACATGGCCAAGATGTTCAAATGTTCATAGATGACCAGCAGGGTCAAATAATTGAGAAATGTTGTGACTAAACTTAACAAAACAAATGTGTCAGAGGAAGGCCCCAAAAATTGTCATAGACTCCAGTCACCCAAGTCATAGACTGTTCTCTCTGCTACCGCATGGCAAGCAGTACCGAAGCTCCAAGTCTAGAACCAAAAAACTCCTCAATAACTTCTACCCCCAAGCCATAAAACTGCTGAACAATTAATCAAATGGCCACCCGGACTATTTACATTGACCCCTTTGTTTTAACACTGCTGCTACTCGCTGTTTATTTTCTATGTGTAGTCACTTTACAATGACCTCGGCTAACCTGTACCCCCGCACATTGACTCGGTACTGATACCCCGATAGCCTCGTTATTGTTATGCAATTTTCTTTATTTTCTTTTTTTTCTCACTTTAGTTTAGTAAATATTTTCTTAACTCTATTTCTTGAACTGCATTGATGGTTAAGGGCTTGAAAGTAAGCATTTTGTATTTGGCGCATGTGACAAATACAATTTGATGTGATTTAAATATCTAATAATGAAAGAGAAGGATTGCCGTTTTGAATTCGGACAAGTTGGTGTGGAAAAACGGTCGTTATCCATCAATAATGATACAGTGCATTTGTAAAGTATTCAGACCCCTTGACTTTTTCCACATTTTGTTACGTTACAGCCTTATTCTAAAATAGATTAAATCGTTTTTCCCCCTCATCAATCTACACACAATACCTCCTAAAACTAAAAACCTGTTTTTGCTGTGTCATTATGGGGTATTGTGTATAGATGGAATAAAGCTGTAACGTAACAAAATCTGGAAAAAAAATCAAATAGGTCTGTATACTTTCCAAATGCACTGTAAGCAACCAGGTATAGACAACCTAGATGGGAAACGATGAGAATGGTAGCAGACTGTATTGCCGCCCCTATTTGCCATGTCTTTAACCAAAACCTAAAGGAGCGTATGTCCACAGGCGTGGAAGAAAGCTAAAATAATTCCACTACCTAAAAATAGTAAAGCACCCTTTGCTGGCTCTAACAGCTGCCCAATTATTTTTCTGCCTGTTCTTAGTAAACTGATGGAGAGAATTGTCTTTGAACAAATACAATTATATTTTTTAAAGAACAAGTTAATTACTCAGTCTCAGCATGCATATAGGGAAGGGTGCTCAACTTGTACTGCATTGACTGATACACGGACTGATGATTGGCTAAAATAAATAAATAAATAACAAGATGATAGTTGGAGCTGTATTGTTAGATTTCAATGCAGCCTTTGACGTTATTGATCATAATTGGTTATTGAAAAAAACTCACTATATAGAAGCTTTTTTTTTACTATAGAGTGTGCTGATGATTGCACACTCTACACATCAGCACCTACAGCCAGTGAGCTCACTGAGACTCTTAGTAAGGTGTTACAGTCAGTGTCAGAATGGGGAATTAAACACTCTACACATCAGCACCTACAGCCAGTGAGCTCACTGAGACTCTTAGTAAGGTGTTACAGTCAGTGAGCTCACTGAGACTCTTAGTAAGGTGTTACAGTCAGTGTCAGAATGGGGAATTAAACACTCTACACATCAGCACCTACAGCCAGTGAGCTCACTGAGACTCTTAGTAAGGTGTTACAGTCAGTGAGCTCACTGAGACTCTTAGTAAGGTGTTACAGTCAGTGTCAGAATGGGGAATTAAACACTCTACACATCAGCACCTACAGCCAGTGAGCTCACTGAGACTCTTAGTAAGGTGTTACAGTCAGTGAGCTCACTGAGACTCTTAGTAAGGTGTTACAGTCAGTGTCAGAATGGGGAATTAAACACTCTACACATCAGCACCTACAGCCAGTGAGCTCACTGAGACTCTTAGTAAGGTGTTACAGTCAGTGAGCTCACTGAGACTCTTAGTAAGGTGTTACAGTCAGTGAGCTCACTGAGACTCTTAGTAAGGTGTTACAGTCAGTGTCAGAATGGGGAATTAAACACTCTACACATCAGCACCTACAGCCAGTGAGCTCACTGAGACTCTTAGTAAGGTGTTACAGCCAGTGAGCTCACTGAGACTCTTAGTAAGGTGTTACAGTCAGTGAGCTCACTGAGACTCTTAGTAAGGTGTTACAGTCAGTGTCAGAATGGGTAATTAACAATAAACTGGTCTTGAACACATCTAAAACCGAAAGCATTGTATCTGGGTCAAAGCAGGGGTCTCCAACCTTTTCAAGAATGAGAGCTAAAGGCAGCATCAAATGACGCAAAATGCATCATACGGGGATGATTTATGTATTTTGAAAGTTACATATCTTGAAAAGTTGATTGCTGACAATCAAAACATTTTGGGACAATGTCAATAATGGACTATTGAAACAAATACAAAAAGATAGTTTTTGGGTGAAGTTGTCCTTTAAGTAAAAATACTACTACTACTTAAGTAGTTTTGTGGGGTATCTGTACTTCACTTTATTATTTATATTTTTGACAACTTTTACTTTTATTTCACTACAATCCTAAAGAAAATATGTACTTTTTTACACCCATACATTTTCCCTGACACTAAAAAGTACTCATTACATTTCGAATGCTCAGGCAGGATGGAATTATGGTCCAATTCACGCACTTATCAATAATAATGTGTTGTCATTTCTACTGCCTCTGATCTGGCAGACTCACCTAACACAAATACTGTGTTTGTAAATGATGTCTGAGTGTTGGAGTGTGCTCCTAGCTGCCCGTAAAAAAATGTAATAATAATAATAATCGTGCAGTCTTGTTTGCTTAATATAAGGAATTTGACGTATAGCATCTACTTTGACTTTTACTCAAGTATGACAATTGAGTACTTTCTCCACCACCCCTCTGGTGTCTCCGAACCCTGTTGTGTCAATAATGGTCAGCGAATATGAAATCTGAAAGCCTGGCTGGTTGTAGAGCTCGTATGATGTTACGATTGAAGTCTGGCTCTCAGCCTGTGACCTGTTGGTCACCTCATGGATGAGCTTAAAGGGGTAGTGATCTTCCCACTTTACCCCGAGAATGTAGTTGATCAAACCAGAGTGGTTTTTCTTCACCTGTGGACCCCAAAAGCAGGAATACCTTGTTATTTACTTTCTCCGCTTGCCTCCTAAACATGTACTGGCGAAAACTCTTATCAACACATTTATCTTCCTCAATGCAAGCTTATGGATTGAGAGGTTGCCTTTCTGCAACGTCTCTGATTGGTCCAGGAATTTATCACTTTTTGCGTCTGTCAAACGTTTTACTTTTGGTGAGTCAGACATCCTGACAGTGTTCAATTCAGTCTCAGGACTGAGCAAACTTCACTACCTCACCACAGTTTCAGGCTTTAGACCTTCCAGTGTGCACTCTCTGGTGGTGGTTTTGATGGTGTGCCACATCTTATTGTCAACAGCCTTTGTACACTCTCTGTTGTCAACCTCATAGCCTATGACCTCAACATTGTCTCCCACCATGGTAGGAATGTCCCAGTTCACTCTGATACTTTCAGATTCTATTATTGTCTCTGTGGCTACATGGCCGGGTCCTGGAGTATTATGTCCAGTCACTGGAGAGGCTCACGCCAGGTCTACACTGCGCCCTGCAGCTGAACCGGTAGTCTTTATAGGGGTTCAAACGTCTGATGGTGACCTGGTTAGTGGTAGTATCAGCTTTGACCTCTGTCCACTCAGATTCAGCCTGCACAGCCTGGTACAAAACCTGGTACGACTTCACAGACTTGACCCCAAGGTTGGGAGGGTATATTTGCACATGGACACAGTCATGCTCCAGACTCTTGATGGTGGGGACACCTGGCATTGATGGCAGTTCAAACTTGGGACCTAACAGTGTCCCTCTCTCATAGACATGGATGGAGGACGCAGTGATGAGTTTGTCTGGAATTGATGCAATGCAGAATGCAAGACTTTGTATGATTTGTTGAAGTCCAGGAACAGACATATGGTTTGTCTGGTTAGGGTGGTTACCTTACCGGAGTGAAACCACTTTTCTGCACCAGATTTGGGGGTTGTAATTGAGAACCAGCACTCTTTGATTCAAGTAGTTCTCCAAGTCTCCCAGCTGCTTCTATTCCTCCTTCAAAGATGACAATGCCAAACACACTACATAGTCATTAGATTGATCAAGCACTATTTTATCAAAGTCACACTTTTTTTCAGCTCTTCCCCTCTCCCTCCTCCTCCTCATATGGCTGTCACACCTGAAGATGTTGTAATCAGCAATGTCAATATCCTTATCCGGGATCGAGCCATTTGGCTAGTCTTTAACTGTGGTTACACCTTGCATTAACATGTGTTCGTTGTCATCAGATCAAAATGATCCGATCACTATCTGATTGACATTGGTTTTATCTACACATGGTAATCAAGTGTGTCTTTCCCACTGCCCCTGGCAATGGGTGACTTGAATGTGTACATGTCATCATGAAATCAGGAGAATACCAGGGCATGTTTGAGCGTAATGTCGGACCCAGTGTCAGAAAGCTGGGTCTCCATCCACCCCAAATACACTTCAAAAAGTACCCAAGGAATGGTTCAAGACAAAACGCTGGACTGTTCTGAAGTGGCCAGCATTGAGTCCAGATCTAAATCCTGTTGAAAACTTGTGGAGAGATCTGAAAACAGCAGTTGGGTGAAGGCACCCTTAAAATCTGGGAAACATGAGGAGTGGACCAAACTGCCAGTTCAGAGGTACAGGAAGCTTATCGATGAATATAGGATGCACTTGATTGCAGTTAATTTGACCAAAGCGTGTGCTCCCAATTATTATGTCTGGGTTGTCAATCATTTAGTCACTTCTGTTGATTTTCCGATTTAAATTGATATATTAAGTTCTGAATCAAAAACAAAGGTTCTGTAATATTAAACAGTGAAATAAAGAATTTGGTGAATTTCATCTTATTTTTAGGGAAAATTGTGAGTGATTTGAAAAAAGTGCAAGAGTGCCAATATTTGTATTTTTGCCATCTATTTTTAACTGTGCTATTTCACAAAGGTTCTGAACCTATATACATTTTACGGAGAGTATATTTTATATTAGTTATCATGTTGTTTTTAGTCACACCCTTCAGCTTCACTCATCCCCTCCCATCTATCTCTTAACATCATCCAGTTAGAGCCAGCTATTTGCCATATATATTTTTCAACTGTGTGAACCATTCTATTCTCAACTGTGTGAACCATTCTATTCTCAACTGTGTGAACCATTCTATTCTCAACTGTGTGAACCATTCTATTCTCAACTGTGTGAACCATTCTATTCTCAACTGTGTGAACCATTCTATTCTCAACTGTGTGAACCATTCTATTCTCAACTGTGTGAACCATTCTATTCTCAACTGTGTGAACCATTCTATTCTCAAGATCAATTGTTTTGCTAAAAGTATTATTATATTAGCGATTGATTGACTATGACTTTTCAAATCAACCAGCAGTGCTATTTGCAGAGTTAACTCCAGGTAAATGTATTATTATATTATTGATTGATTGACGATGACTTTTCAAATCAACCAGCAGTGCTATTTGCAGAGTTAACTCCAGGTAAATGTTGCAATTCTTCAGCAATTCCTGAACCTGCGACCAAAAACAAGCTATACTGTATATGGACAGTACCAAAACAAATTATCTAATGATTCTGGTTCTCCGCAGCAAAATCTGCAGAGCTGGGATGGTTGTATCCCCCATATATATAACATTATATTGGTTGCAAGATATTTGTGTAATCATTTAAATATGATTAGTTAGCTGGCAACAGCCCTCTTCAACCTCAGGATGGTGAGGAAAATCGGCTTTGCCCCTAAGACCCTACAGATGCACCGTTGAGAGTATCCTGTCGGGCTGTATCACTGCCTGGTACGGCCATTGTACCGTCTGCAATTGCCATACCACCCTCAGGGCTCTCCTGAGGGCTCAGCCCAGCGCATCACCGGGAGCACACTTCCTGCCCTCCAGAATATCTATAGCACCTGGTGTCACAGGAAGGCCAAGAAGATCATCAAGGGCCTCAGCCACACGAACCATGGCCTGTTCACCCCGCTATTATCTAGAAGTCGGAGACAGTAGGTGCATCAAAGCTGGGACCGAGACTGAAAAACAGCTTCTATCTCCAGGCCAACAGACTGTTAAATAGTCACCACTACAAGGTCTCCGCTCAGTACCCTGCCCTGAAATTAATCACTGTTACAAGCTGGCCACCACCTGCTACTCTACCTTGCACCTTAGAGACTGCTGGTCACTACGCACTTCATATGTATATACTGTATTCTAGTCAAGGCTCATCCTATATAACTACGGCTGTACACACATTTCCTATTCATATACTGTCCACCCTGTCTATACACACACCATTATATACATATACACTGTGGACAAAACATTAGGAACACCTTCCTAATATTGAGTTGCACCACCTTTTGCCCTCAGAAGAGCCTCAAATCCATGTCATAGACTGACTAGGTGAATCCAGGTGAAAGCTATGGTCCCTTATTGATGTTAGGGGAGGAGACGGGTTAAAGAAGGATTTATACGCCTTGAGACATGGATTATGTATGTGTGCCATTCAGAGGGGGAAAGGAGGGGGGATGAATGAGGCAATTGGGCAAGACAAAATATTTAAGTGTCTTTGAAAGGGATATGGTAGTAGGTGCCAGGTGCACCGGTTTGTGTCAGAACTGCAACACTGCTGGGTTTTTCACACTCAACAGTTTCCCCAAAGCGTTGCAGTTCTTGACACAAACCGGTGCGCCTGGCACCTATTATCGTACAATATGCCTTTCAAAGGCACTTCAATATTTTGTCTTGCCCAATTGGCTCATTCACCCCCCCCCCTTTCCCCTGTAACTATTCCCCTGGTCATAGTGATAATAAGAATGTCTCAGTCAAATAAGTGTTAAATAAAAAGTATCAAGCTGCTGGGTTTTTCCCTCTCAACAGTTTCCCGTTTGTATCGAGAATGGTCCCCCACCCAATGGACATCCAGCCAACTTCAGACAACTGTGGGAAGCATTGGTGTCAACATGGACCAGTATGTGGGGTTTTACCTCTCAACAGTTTCCCGTTTGTATCGAGAATGGTCCCCCACCCAATGGACATCCAGCCAACTTCAGACAACTGTGGGAAGCATTGGTGTCAACATGGACCAGTATGTGGGGTTTTACCTCTCAACAGTTTCCCGTTTGTATCAAGAATGGTCCATCACCCAAAGAACATCCGGCCAGAAATAGGTAATTGATGAAAGAGGACAAAGGAGGCTGACACGAATTGTGCCGAGCCACAGACGGGCTACAGTTCGTCAACTGACAGTCCAGTACAACATTGGTGTCCAAAGACCCATAAAAGAATGCACAACTCGTGGTATCTGACCCGAATGGGGTGTGACAGCCGACGACCTGACAGAGTATCACTTCTTTCAGCAAAAAACAAGACACTGTGGTTACATTGGCCTTGGAACTAAAACACTGGAGACTGGAGAATTGGAAAAACATTGCCTGGTCTGAAGAATCCCGGTTCCTGCTGTTTTACAACAATGGGAGGACTAGGGTATGGAGAAAACCACGAGTACATGCATCCATCATGCCGCATGTCAACATTGCAGGCTGGTGGTGATGTGATGGTGTGGGGTGTGTTTTCATGGCACACATTGGGCCCCTTGATAAAAGTGGAGCAATGTTTGCATGCCACAAGATATCTGAACATCATTGCCAATCAGGTGCACCCCTTCATGGCAACAGTGAAACCATATGCAAATGTATTTTTTTTCAGCAGGATAATGCCCCATGCCCCAAGGCTAGGATTGTCCAGGAATGGTTCCACAATCATGACAGTGAATTTAGCTTACTGCATTGGCCTGCCCAGTCACCAGATATTGAGCATCTGTTGGAGGAGATGGAACAAGATATATGGAGTAGAGATCCACAACCAGCCAACTTGACACAACTGTGGGAAGCATTGGAGTCAAAATGGGCCAGCATCCCTGTGGAACATGAAACCAAAAAGGGTTCTACCTAGAACCAAAAATGGTTCTACCTTCTAAGAGTGTACAGTTCCTTCAGAAAGTATTGATTCCCCTTGACTTATTCAGGTGTTACAGTTGAATTCAAAATAGATTAAATACATTTTTTTCTCACCCATCTACACACAATAACCTATAATGACAAAGTGAAAACATGTTTTTAAAAATAGGCAAATTGATTGAAAATGAAATACAGAAATATCCGATTTACATACGTAGTCACACCCCCTGCAGGTCAAGCTAGCTACAATGGTATCTTCAACCTAGCCTAGCTTTTAGCTAGCTAGCTAGCTAGCTGCACTGCAGTACAACTAGCTTGACTTGCTATAAGGTTAGAGAAACAAGTTGAGGAAAAAGTAACAAAAACATCTCATGAGAAGCAGGCTCTCCTCCATCTTGCGTTACAAACACACTTGTCCATTCAGTAGCGGGGCAAGATGTAAACAGCTTTGCACACCTGGATTGTACAATGTTCGTACATTATTACGTTTAAAATCCTTAACTCTGTCAAATTGGTTGTTGATCATTGCTAGACAGCCATTTTCATGTCTTGCCGTAGATTTTCAAGACCATTTAAGTCAAACCTGTAACTACTCCACTCAGGAACATACAATGTTGTCTTAGTAGGCAACTCCAGTGTAGGCAACTCCAGTGTATATTTTGCCATGTGTTTTTTTTCTCCTGCTGAAAGGTGAATTAATTTCCCTGTGTCTGGTGGAAAGCAGACTGAACCAGGTTTTCCTCTATCATTTTGCATGTGCTTAGCTCTATTCCATTTAGGAATAGAGCTAAGGAAAAAACTAACATGATGCAGCCACCACCAACTTTTTTTTCTGCTGCTTTCGCAACAGCTAATAAAATACCCCTCAAACATACCATGCTTGAAAATATGAAGAGTGGTACTCAGTGGTGTGTTGGTGTTACGAATCCCTTTTGGCCCGACAGTCTAGGGGGATGGTAATGAGACCCGTAACATAACTCATGCAAATTATTATTGTGACAAAGTAAAAGTGTGCACGAAATAACCACGACAACAGAAATCTACCGTCAAACTCTAGGTTTATTTATAAACACACGGTAATGGGGGGAGCAGGAAAAGGGGCTGAGCTGGACCCAAGGAAAGAAACAATAAGCATCCAAAACACCCCTAAGCTAGACTAGCCTACTTTAACAACAGCTAACTAACTAACCAAAAATACAGTGGGTGGTCCGCCCAGTTCTAACTAGTGTATTTAACAAAGTTCACCTACGGGTAGTGTATGCCCATGGGCGACTTGTCTTGGTTTCCCCCTTTTCCCACAAACACCATAACCAAAAACAATACTCACAGGTGATGACAAAGTGCTATGGAGGTGCTCAAACAAAAGAGAGGTTAAGACACAAAGCGAGAGTGAAACACAGAGACCTACAGACATGGCATTTACAGAGAGATTGAGCTAGAGATTGCTCTAGAACTAACAAATGATGGGGTTTTTAAACCATGGGGAAGGAACTGTGATAGGGTAGGAAATAGGAGGAGGTGTGTCTTCTGATTGATGATTGATTGTTGACTGATTGGGGAGTGATGATTTTCACCTGTGAGGGGAGAAGGAGAGAAAAGAAACACACACACAGGACACACACACAGGATAACTGTATCCGTAACACTCCCACCCTTAAAAGAGCAACCCTAGGGGCTGCGACTACAGTATGTCAATGAATACTCATCACAAAGCAACAACCTTGCAAAACATACAGAAATAATTTTCACACACGAGACAAAGCATCTGCCAACACATTATCAGAACCCTTTTTGTGGCGGATCTCCAAATTATAATTTTGTACAATCAGCGCCCAACGCATAAGGCGCTGGTTCTGGTTGTACATTCGGTGGAGAAAAACTAAGGGGTTATGGTCAGTATATACAATCACGGGTAGGGCACTGGAACCAATATATACTTCAAAGTATTGCAGAGCCAACAACAAAGCAAGAGCTTCTTGTTCTATTGTCGCATAGTTTGTTTGACATTTATTAAATTTACGTGAAAAATAACAAACGGGATGATCCACTCCACTCTTGTCCTGCTGCAGTAGAACAGCACCAGCACCTCTGGCACTAGCATCTACCTCAAGTTTGAACGGTTGTTCAAAATCTGGAGCAGCAAGTACAGGTGTACTACATAAGAGTGCTTTCGCTGATTCAAAAGCTCTCTTACAATCAGGGGTCCACACAAATGATCTAGCTGGACTAAGCAAATCGGTCAATGGAGCAACTACCGCAGAGAAGTTCTTACAGAAGCTACGGTAGTAGCCAACCATCCCTAAAAAGCGGCGTAGCTCTCGTCTGGTGGTAGGTGCAGGGAATGCAGTTATAGCCAAGACCTTGGCATCAACAGGGCGCACCTGTCCATGGCCAACCTCTTTACCGAGATAGGTAACAGTAGCCTTCCCAAACTCGCACTTTGCCAAGTTCAGGGTTAGAGAAGCAGCTGCCAACCGTTCACATACTACCCTTAGCGAGTCAACATGATCTGACCACTCAGACGAATAAATCACTAGGTCATCAAGGTATGCACTACAATTAGGAACGCCAGCTAATACGGAGTTAACCAGTCGTTGGAAAGTGGCTGGTGCATTTCGCATCCCAAAAGCCATGACTGAGTACTGTAGGAAGTTGTCTGGGGTCACAAAGGCAGAAATCTCAGAAGCACGTGAAGTTAACGGAACCTGCCAGTAACCTTTTAAGAGGTCTAACTTGGTTACATACTTAGCAGCACCAATAGTGTCGATACAGTCGTCCAGTCGGGGTAACGGGAACGAATCTGGCATTGTGACAGAATTTACCTTTCGATAATCCGTACATAACCTGGACGTACCATCAGGTTTAGGAACCAAAATGCAAGGAGAACTCCAAGGGCTTGAACTTGGCTTAGCCAGGTCATTCTCCAACAAATATTTCACCTCATTCCTCATTATCTTCCTCTTGGAAGCGTTGATACGATATGGGTGTTGCTTGATAGGTGTAGCATTTCCAACATTAATGTCATGTTCCAACACATTTGTGCGAGTAGGAACGTCATTAAAGAGACATGGAAAACTGTGTAGTAGCCTCACAATATCATTGGCCTGTCCATCCGTTAAATGAACCAGACCGGATTGGATAGACAGCAACATTTCTGAGTTGGGCAATCTAACACACTGCTGCTGAGTATTGCGCAACTCCAAGCCATCAACATCATCAATATGACAGTCCACTATCATAGCAGTAGTAGCAGAGGAGACAGCAGTACCTTCCTCTGTTTTTGAACTCTCTAACTGTGTGATGGGTCGGGTGTGTTAATGTTAATGTGACACACACGAGATTGGCGTTGTCTATCAGGAGTTTGAAGCACATAGTCAGTTTCACTTATTTTCTTTTCAATTAAATAAGGACCTGAGAAACGTGCTGACAGTGAAGATCCTGGAACAGGTAATAACACCAGTACTTGGTCACCTGGCTGTAGTGGATGAGAAACAGCCTCTTTATCATAGTGTCTTTTCATGCTCCTCTGTGAGGAAGACAGAGCTTCCTTTGCGAGAGCACAAGCTTGGTGTAGGCGCTCACGAAAGCGACTAACGTAGTCCAACACATTCTCATCTCTGGTACACAACTCTTGGGACAAGAACTGTTCTTTAAGGACTTTCATTGGTCCTCTCACTGTGTGACCAAACACCAGTTCAGCCGGGCTGAAACCTAGGGACTCCTGCACAGTTTCACGAGCAGCAAACAAAACTAGAGGAACTCCCTCATCCCAATCTTTCTCAGATTCCAAACAATATTTACGTAGCATAGACTTCAGTGTCTGATGCCATCTTTCAAGTGCACCCTGAGACTCTGGGTGATAGGCGCTGACACACGGTGCGTAATTGACAAGGATTTTAACACCTGCTTGAAGAGCTTGGATAGGAAATTGGTACCTTGATCGCTTTGTACCACCCTAGGTAACCCGAATGTCGTGAAGAATTTTATTAAGGCTTTACTCACTACCGGGGCTGTAATCCTTCTCAGAGGAATGGCCTCGGGGTATCTTGTAGCCATACACATTATCGTTAACAAAAACTGGTTACCCGATTTTGTCTTGGTAACGGTCCGACACAATCAACCACCACATGCTCGAATGGTTCACCTATGACAGGTATGGGACAAAGAGGAGCGGGAGGAATAACCTGATTTGGTTTTCCTGTTATCTGACATGTGTGGCATGTCCGACAGAACTGAGCCACATCTTGTTTTAAACCCGGCCAAAAGAAATGTCGAAGGATCCGATCATAAGTTTTTGTGATTCCTAAATGACCAGACCACTGGTGATCATGAGCAAGGGATAACACATTTTGTCAAAAGGCTGTAGGAATCACTATTTGGTAAACAGCATTCCAATCTCCATCCGCGTCAACATGGGATTTCCATTTACGCATGAGGAGATTACCATCAATGAAGTAAGCCACGTTCTTCTTCTTCACATCTTCCAATGAGACAACACTAGAAAAACATTTAGCAAGCTTGTTGTCAACCTTTTGGTTAGCAATCAGCTGCTCACGAGTGACTGGTAACTGTATTGCATCAGCAATAAGTTCAACGTTCTTTGCTTCTTTCCTGGGCTGTTTGTCAGAGGTGATCAGCTTCTCAGAGGTATCACACAATCCATCTTCTTGATCAACCTCTTTGAACAGAACAGTGTTCGACAAATCTATCACGTCACCCTCTTGTCGTGCCTGAGCACGAGTGACAGCACAAGCGGGGAACACATGTGGATAACTCTGTGCCAGCTCATTCGAGAGAGAGTGGTCACTTTTATCCAATACTTCCAATACGGGTACTACCTTTCCTCCGGCAATATCGTTACCCATTATAAAGGTCACACCTTTCACTGGCAACATAGGGCGTACCCCACTCTGAATATTCCACTGATTAACTCAGAGTGTACTTTCACAAAGTGCAATGGCACTGGGACAAAACCCATTTCAATACCCTGCACTATCACACTGGAACCACAGTATGTATCGTCAGATAAGGGCAACACATCAGACAATATAAATGACTGCGCCGCACCAGTATCTCTAAGGATTTTAACCGGTCGCTGAGACGCTTCGTCATTCGTTAGGGACACAAACCCCTCGAAAATGAATGGTTCATAACTGCGGTCGGGGACTGAGACTTTCAAACTACAGTTACCCTGAGGCACCTGTTTTGTTGCAGACCTCACAACCGTACGAATTAGAGCAACACCTGTTGGTGGCTTGGCACGAAGAGGCATCCCTTGTTTGCGTTTAAGCAGGAAGCAATCATTAATCATATGTCCTACTTTATGACAATAGAAACAGGGACGCTCATTCTTCTGGCGTGCTTGATATACTACTGCTGGCCGACTAGGGCTAAAGGTAGGAAACTCAGTAGCTCTACTCTCAGTTTGAGCCGAAAACACACGCTTGTGCGTCAACACAAATTCGTCTGCCAACACAGACGCTTCTGCCAGGGAGGATACTTTCTGTTCGTTTAGGTAAACTACAATGCGTTCGGGTAAGCAATTTTTAAACTCTTCCAACAAGATTAACTCCCGGAGAGAGTTGAAATCAGTTACCTTACTAGCAGCATGCCATTTATCAAACAGATTTCCCTTGTCTCTAGCAAATTCCACATAAGTCTTACTAGAAGACTTTCTATGAGACCTAAATCTCTGTCGGTATGCCTCAGGCACAAGCTCATAGGCACGAAGAACAGTAGCTTTGACCACTTCATAATTCAAACTGTCCTCCAGAGGTAGCGCTGACAAAACCTCTTGGGCTTTACCAGTTAATTTACACTGAAGTAATAGGCACCATACCTCTTCAGGCCATTTCAATGCTACGGCTATACGCTCAAATACACAAAAATAGGAGTCAACCTCTGACTCTCTGAACAAAGGTACTAAGGCAATCTGCCTACTAATGTCAAACGTGTTTGAGGACACAGCAGGTGAGGACGGCTCACAAACAGGCACAGTAGGACCGGAGGCTAGCCTCGCTGTCTCTGCCTCCAGTTCCATCTGGCGCATTTTGAACTCCAACTGCCTTTGTTCTCTGTCTGCCTCAATTTTACACATCTCCAAATGCCGTTGTTCTCGTTCTTTTTCTGCCTCTATTTTGCACATCTCCAACTGGAGAGTCTCTCGCCTAATTTGGGCTCTCTTCCACCTCCAGTTGGAACTGTGCTAAACGGACATCCCTCCTGGCATCACCATTTGACAGTGGGGAGAGTGGATCAAAACGGGACAATGTGGCTGGTGTTTTAGCCTCGCCCTCATTATCAGACACCAATGGGCTCACAGGAGCAGCAACATCCCCTACAGGGGTAGTAGGCTCAGGCAGCGGTAACACAAGCACCTGCTCTTCCAACAATACATTTAATACTAGCTGTTTAACCTCCGCCTTAACTAAACTCTGCGGAATCGATACTGAATAATGGTCAGCCAAGGTCATTAAATCAACTCTACGACATTTGTCAAAAACCTCCCACGAAGGGTTATCCAAAAAGGATCTCAAATCAAAAGTAGTCATTTCACACTACTTCACAAGTGCCAAAGAAAATAGCAAACACTAATGCTACTTCAGCTATGACGCTCAACACTGAACTATACCACTACAACAATCTACATGAGCGGCATGGGTGTCAGTTATGACAGATCCCGGACGAGCCCCCACTTATGTTACGAATCCCTTTTGGCCCGACAGTCTAGGGGGGATGGTAATGAGACCCGTAACATAACTCATGCAAATTATTATTGTGACAAAGTAAAAGTGTGCACGAAATAACCACGACAACAGAAATCTACCGTCAAACTCTAGGTTTATTTATAAACACACGGTAATGGGGGGAGCAGGAAAAGGGGCTGAGCTGGACCCAAGGAAAGAAACAATAAGCATCCAAAACACCCCTAAGCTAGACTAGCCTACTTTAACAACAGCTAACTAACTAACCAAAAATACAGTGGGTGGTCCGCCCAGTTCTAACTAGTGTATTTAACAAAGTTCACCTACGGGTAGTGTATGCCCATGGGCGACATGTCTTGGTTTCCCCCTTTTCCCACAAACACCATAACCAAAAACAATACTCACAGGTGATGAAAGTGCTATGGAGGTGCTCAAACAAAAGAGAGGTTAAGACACAAAGCGAGAGTGAAACACAGAGACCTACAGACATGGCATTTACAGAGAGATTGAGCTAGAGATTGCTCTAGAACAAACAAATGATGGGGTTTTTAAACCATGGGGAAGGAACTGTGATAGGGTAGGAAATAGGAGGAGGTGTGTCTTCTGATTGATGATTGATTGTTGACTGATTGGGGAGTGATGATTTTCACCTGTGAGGGGAGAAGGAGAGAAAAGAAACACACACACAGGACACACACACAGGATAACTGTATCCGTAACAGTTGGATTTGCCCCAAACATAACGCTTTGTATTCAAGACAAAGTTTTTTGCTGTTTTACTTTAGTGCCTTATTGAAAACAGGATGCATGTTTTGGAACATTTTTTAATTTTGTACAGGCATCCTTCTTTTCCCTCTGTCACTGAGGTTAGTATTGTGGAGTAACTACAATGATGATCCATCCTCAGTTATCTCCTATCACAGCCATTAAACTCTGTTACTCTTTTAAAGTCACCATTGGCCTCATGGTGAAATCCCTGAGTGGTTTCCTTCCTCTCCGGCAACTGAGTTAGGAAGGACTCCTGTATCTTTGTAGCAACTGGGTGTATTGATACACCATCCGAAGTGTAATTAATAACTTCACCATGCTCAACGGGATATTCAATGCCTACCAATAAGTACCCATTTATGCTAGGCATTGGAAAACCTCCCTGGTCTTTGACCTTACAGATAACTGTATGTGTGTCATTCAAAAATCATGTTGAACACTATTATTGCACAATTTATGTGGAATTATACGGAATTATGTACTTTTACAAATAAATAAAAAATGAAAAGCTGAAATGTCTTCAGTCAATAAGTTTTCAACTCCTTTGTTATGGCAAGTCTAAATAAGTTCAGAAGTATAAAACATCAGAATTCTACTGTGAAAATAAATAAATACATAATTCCACTGTGACATTATAGGGTATTGTGTGTTTGCCACTGACACAAAATCTCAATGCAATACATTATAAATTCAGGCTGTAACATAGCATGTGGGAAAAGTCAAGGGGTGTGAATACTTCCATAAGTGACCAATAAAATGTGATTTGAACAGTCCAGTATTTTTTCTTGAACCATTCTTGGGTGCTTTTGGATGTGTGCTATAAGTCATTGTCCTGCTGGATGACCCACAACCTTCAAAGGAGAGCAACTTTCGCTACACAACTACACAACTTTCGCTACACTCGCATTAACATCTGCTAACCATGTGTATGTGACAAATAACATTTGATTTGATTTGAACTTCAAATATATATTTTTTCTTTCCCTACAATCAAACATAGTTGGTTAATGCTGTGGAATTGCTTTGCTACTTGGGACCTTGAACATGTGCAAGACATTAATTATAGAGCTGGGCAGATTACCAAGGTGTTTTAGAGTGCAATGATCAACCCAGTATCCAAAAACTGTATTTCTGTTGAAGGTTGTGGGTCTTTCATCAGGACAACGTGTTGTTGTATTCAGCCTGCATTCTTTGGCTTGCTAACTCTCCTGAGTGGCGCTGCGGTCTAAGGCACTGCGTCTCAGTGCTAGAGGTGTCACTACAGACCCTGGTTTGATCCTAGGCCGTATCACAACTGGCTGTGATCGGTAGTCTCATAGGGCAGGACAGGGCACAATTGGCCCAGCGTTGTCCGGGCGTTGTATGGGTCCGGGTTATGGGAAGGTTTGGCCGGGGTAGGCTGCCATTGTAAAATAATAATTTATTCCTAACTGACTTGCCTAGTTAAATAAATATAAATAAAACTGTGCCTGCACTGCCCGTCGTTGTGATTCTTGGTCCTGTTCGCAGTGTGTTTCTTGTTTTTTATTTATTTTTGTTTTACCTTTATTTAACTAGGCAAGTCAGTTAAGAACAAATTCTTATTTTCAATGACGGCCTAGGAACAGTGGGTTAACTGCCTGTTCAGGGGCAGAATGACAGATTTTGACCTTGTCAGCTCAGGGATTCGAACTTGCAACCTTTCGGTTACTAGTCCAACGCTCTAACCACTAGGATACCCTGCCACCAGTTGATCCACGTTTTCTTTTTTTTGCTGATTTTATAATTCTGCCTTAACTGCAATTGATTCTTTATAATTCAATAAAAAAAATAGACAAGGAATGATTTATTTTAAAATGATAGAATGGTTTGAATTATAAACTATAGGATAAAATCCGATAAAACGGTGATATACAGTATTCTGTAGGCCATAAAGAACTGTGTAGCCTGCCTTTATGTCCTCTTTTAGACCCCTGGTGTGTTAATCAGCATGGTAGATACTGTAAGTGGTTTAAAAACACCCCAAAAAGCTAGAGGAGCCTCCTTGTGTATGTTTTAGTGCATATTCCGAAGTTTAAGATAATAGGATGCGCGCACGCACACACACACACACACACGTTTATAATACCTCGTCTCCTAATAAGGTCTGCTTATCTATGAAACTTTATTACATCAATGAAACTTTATTACATTTTGCAATACTGTATAATATAAACCATAAAAATAAACTAGGTTTTATGATGACAATCTCTATGTACTAGTGGCAGCTAAATAAATATCCTAGTGTAAATCAGTGGCAGTCGGTGACATTTAAGATGACGGGGGACGTTTTCCTTTTTTGTGTGAGCATGGCCTTATTTCTATTACAGCATAATGGATGACTGTCATTCATATTCCATTCACCCAGCTCAATGTAACAGCGATAGGTTTAGGCTACTACATGTTACTCTACTTTTCCCTGTTCCCATCATGAGGTTGCTACAACCTAGCCTATGAATGAAAATGTACAATTTAGGTTTAAAACATTTGGTGGATCAGCTTAATATTGCGGAAAGAATGTTGCTTCCAGCAATGTAATTGTCTGCATCATTTCCAATCCCCCATATTTTTTGGGTAAATATATATATATATATATATATATATATATATATATATATATATATCCATATACATACACGCATGCATACACATATATACACATACCTATATAGACATACTTTAAAAAATATATACCTTTATTATTCCCCGCAAAACCTACCACCCTTCCCCCAATTGGAGTAAACCAACAAACACTTAGGCTTCTACCTTCGGTATATATATCTTATACACATTTTACAGACACAATCTATTTTACAATATTTATATTTTGTTTATTTTTAGTCCTTCCTCTATTTCTGATGTCCATCCAGTTTTATTTCTATTTGAAACTGTGCTATTTCACAAAAGTTCTGAACCTATATACCTTTTACAGACCCCGTATGTTTTACATTGGTTATCTTGTTATTAGTCCCACCCTTCAGCTCCATTCAACCCCTCCCATCTGTCTCTCAACATCATCCATTTTGGATTTCTATTTGCCATATATTTTTCAACTGTGCTGTTGATGCTTCACTAAAGAATTGAACCTTCCTCTTCTCATAGCTTCTACAGATTGTAAATGAAAAATATTTTGTTTTGCTAAAATAATTATATTATTGAATGATTGACTATGGTTTTTCAAATCACCCAGTATTGCTGTCTGCAGCGTTACTTCAAGGCAAATGTTGTAATTCCTCAGCCTTTCCTGGACCTGTGACCAAACGAGCTACATATGGACAATACCAAAATAAATGATCTAATGACTCTGCCTCCTCACAGCAAAATCTGCAGAGCTGGGAAGACTGTATATGTTGTTTTAAAATTCCGTTTTTATTTTAATGTGTACAGGGCTCTCTTGTAAAATTGATTTTTAATCTCAATGTGACACCCTGTTTAAATCAAGGTAAAAAAAAATAAACCTGCTACAATAATGCAGTACAGTGTACAGCTAACAAGCTGTTTAGAAGTTACACCGGCGGTCCACCGTGGCAATGAATTAATTTAAAAAGCTTACATTGACTTGGAAGAGTTCCAGTGTTGGATAGCCCTAGCCAGCTAGCTAACATAGCATCCGTCTGTTATAGCCAGCTAACATAGCATCCCTCTGTTATAGCCAGCTAGCTAACATAGCATCCCTCTGTTATAGCCAGCTAGCTAACATAGCATCCCTCTGTTATAGCCAGCTAGCTAACATAGCATTCCTCTCTGTTTGAGCTGGGTATTTGACTAGGCTAACCTAGCTAACTGCATTCGCTATCTAATTGAAAGTGACATGGATTTAGTAATGTACAGTTGAAGTCGGAAGTTTACATACACCTTAGGCAAATACATTTAAACTCAGTTTTTCACAATTCCTGACATTTAATTCTAGTAAAAATTCCCTCTCTTAGGTCAGTTAGGATCACCACTTTATTTTAAAAATGTGAATTGTCAGAATAAGAGTAGAAATAATTATTTATTTAAGTTTTTATTACTTTCATCACATTCACAGTGTGTCAGAAGATTACATACACTCAATTTGTATTTTGTAGCATTGCCTTTAAATTGTTTAACTTGGATAAAAATGTTTTGGGTAGCCTTCCACAAGCTTCCCACAATAAGTTGGGGGAATTTTGGCCCATTCCTCCTGACAGAGCTGGTGTAACTGAGTCAGGTTTGCATGCCTCCTTGCTCGCACACAATTTTTCAGTTCTGCCCACAAATTTTCTATAGGATTGAAGTCAGGGCTTTGTGATGGCCACTCCAATACCTTGACTTTGTTGTCCTTAAGCCATTTTGCCACAACTTTGGAAGTATGCTTGTCCATTTGGAAGACCCATTTGCGACCAAGCTTTAACTTCCTGACTGATGTCTTGAGATGTTGCTTCAATATATCCACATAATGTTCCTGCCTCATGATGCCATCTATTTTGTGAATTGCACCAGTTCCTCCTGCAGCAAAGCACCCCCACAACATGATGCTGCCACCCCCGTGCTTCACGGTTGGGATGGTGTTCTTCGGCTTGCAAGCCTCCCCCTTTTTCCTCCAAACATAACGATGGTCATTATGGCCAAACAGTTCTATTTTTGTTTCATCAGACCAAAGGACATTTCTCCAAAAAGTATGATCTTTGTCCCCATGTGCAGTTGCAAACCGTAGTCTGACTTTTTTATGGGGGTTTTGGAGCAGTGGCTTCTTCCTTGCTGAGCGGCCTTTCAGGTTATGTTGATATAGGACTTGTTTTACTGTGGATATAGATACTTTTGTACCGGTTTCCTCCAGCATCTTCACAAGGTCCTTTGCTGTTGTTCTGGGATTGATTAGCACTTTTTGCACCAAAGTACGTTCATCTCTAGGAGACTAAATGTGTCTTCTACCTGAGCCGTATGATGGCTGCGTGGTCCTATGATGTTTATACTTGCGTACTATTGTTTGTACAGATGAACGTGGTACCTTGAGCCATTTGGATTTTGCTCCAAGGATGAACCAGACTTGTGGAGGTCTACACTTTTTACACTTACACTTTTTCTGAGGTCTTGGCTGATTTCTTTTGATTTTCCCATGATGTCAAGCAAAGAGAAACTGAGTTTGAAAGTAGGCCTTGAAATACATCCATAGATAAATCTCCAATTGACTCAAATGATGTCAATTAGCCTATCAGAAGCTTCTAAAGTCATGACATAATTTTCTGGAACTTTCCAAGCTGTTTAAAGGCACAGTCAACTTAGTGTTTGTTAACTTCTGACCCACTGGAATTGTGATACAGCGAATTAAGTGAACAATTATTGGAAAAATGACTTGTGTCATGCACAAAGTAGATGTCCTAACTATAGTTTGTTAACAAGAAATTTGTGGAGTGGTTGAAAAACAAGTTTTTATGACTCCAACCTAAGTGTTTGTAAACTTCCGACTTCAACTGTAGCTCTCTCTCCTCTCGATTCTCCTTCATTTTTTAAAAGAAATTAATTTGTTCAAAACTGTTCAACTATTGTCTTTCTCTGAGTCAACTACTCACCACATTTTATGCACTGTAGTGCTAGCTAGCGGTGGCTTGTGCTTTCAGCACTAGATTAATTCTCTGATCCTTTGATTGGCTGGGAAACATGTCAGTTCATGTTCTAAGAGCTCAGATAGGTTGGAGGACGTCCTCCAGAAGTTAATAATTAATCATTACTGTGTAAGTCTATAGAATGGGGTGAGAACCACGAGCCTCCTAGGTTTTGTATTGAAGTCAATGTACCCAGAAGAGGATAGAAACTAGCCATCCTCCGGCTACCCCATGGTGCCACCCTACAGAGTCCTCTGAGGAGCCTCCAAATATAATCAGTATTCCTGCTTAGCCTTGTCAATTCTGCCTGGTTTAATCCCTGGAGGAATAGTGAGAGGGAATACAGGGAGGCAGCAAGGTTTACTATTCCAAAGTATAATTAAATAAATTGCATTCTATCAGCGCCTCTTCATTTCTGTATTTTGGGTCATGGCCATGGGTGAGAATATGAGAAGTAAACTATAGAGTCACTGAGTGTACTAAACATTAAGAACACCTGCACTTTCCATAACATAGACTGACCAGGTGAATCCTGGTGAAAACTATGACCCCTTATTGATGTCACTTTTTAAATCCACTTTCAGTCAGTGTAGATGAAAAGGGCGGTTACAGACAGATTTTTAAGCCTTTAGACAATTGAATGGGCACCGGGGGTATGGTAGTAGGTGCGAGGCGCACCGGTTTGAGTGTGTAAAGAACTGCAACGCTGCTGGGGTTTTCCACGCTCAACAGTTTCATGTGTGTCTCAAGAATGGTCTACCACCCAAAGGACATCCAGCCAACTTGACACAACTGCGGGATACATTGGAATCAACAGGGGCCAGCATCCCTGTGAAACGCTTACGACAACTTGTAGAGTTCATGCCCCAACGAATTGAGGCTGTGTTTGGTATACTCAGTGTACATTTGGTCATTTAATAGTACATAACATAACATACTTTACTGAAAATACACTTAACTTAATACCCAATCATACTTAATATACACAACTTGTTGCTGCTTATGACTCATTCAGGGAAGGGCACTGGAGATAGGTGGCTGCTGTCACATTTATCATCCATTTACTCTTGAACTTGAATGAACTTTCGCTCTAAGCAGTGGTAACTGTTGCTGTCCTTCTGACCACATTTACAACTTGCCAGACTAGGCAGGGTTAGAGATGTGCAACATCTACATTGTCTGCAGGTAAGTGTGTATATAGTTAAAATAACTACTCGTGGAGGATTGTCATTTTTTTGTCTTGTACCTTTTGATTTTCATGTATGTTCTGTGTTTTGTTAACTTAAATGTTTTTCTTGCTGACATCTGTAATGGTGTGTTGTCTTTTCAAACTTCAATAAATGTTATTGTTAACCCTGAGGGGTATACTAAGAATCTAGTTAAGAGTTCAGGTTTTTATTGAATTGGCTAGCTTTAGTTAGCTTCACATTCCAGCTCAAGCTTCATCCATGATATGCAGGAATCAATATATCTCCATATGCATCAGACTCACGTCTTTTGTGGGCATTTTAAAGGTTGTTTCTAGCAAAAGGCATCACGCATTTAATATTGTTATAGAATGCTTTATATTATCTGGATATTTTTTTGTTATCTATTTCAAAATATAAAGTTAACAATAGGTATAGTTTGTGCCATTTTCTTTAACAAAGGGTATGGCATAACCCCACTCAATTTGAGCCCTGTTTTTAACCGAACACACCAAGCCCTTCCCAGGCATGGAGGTATTTAAGGAGTGCATGGTGACAGTATTGGAGTATTTGGCTATACCGATAAAAATCTATGGATGGCATAATTGCGTCTGTCAAACAGGTAGACCTACCTTTTATTTTTTTATAGGAAGAAATAGGCTTCAAAAAAGCCCTCTTGATGTTAGTTAAGTCGAATTAAAATGAAGACAATTGTTGAAATGAATTAATTTCAGCACCATTTGCAGTCCACCTCTGTTACGGATGTCTGCCTTTTTAGTTGACTTTCTCCTGCACTCCCTCTCTCTCCTCATTATTAAGTTAATGAATAAAAATGTGTCTGTCTCATAACATTGTAATGCATTTGGTCTCACAGAAAAAACACAAAGGCTCTTTCTACGTTAGGCTATTTTGATTTATTTTTTACCTTTATTTAACTGGGCAAGTCAGGTCAAATTAAGAACAAATTATTTTCAATGACGGCCTAGGAACTAGTGGGTTAAGGGGCAAAACGACAGATTTGTACCTTGTCAGCTCGGGGATTTGAACTTGCAACCTTTCGGTTACTAGTCCAACACTCTAACCACCAGGCTACCCTGCCGCTATATCATTTATGTTAAATTAATTTGATGGAGCGTTAGTGGATCGCCGAAGCGCTGCGTCTTTCCAACAGCACCCTGGAGAGGCGCGCTGGGCATGGACAAGCTACATATTGTGCGCCCCTGCCTTTGGCAAAGTGGGCCTTGGTTTTCATGGGGCGACATCAGCTCTCACCTAAACAGCACTCATGCCACTGGGTGAGAGAAGTTATCGTTGTTTTTAGGCAGAATCATGTGATATGATGTGTTGTTAGAGCTGCGTCTTTGTGAGTTTAGTTCTATGCGGCTGCCTTCTTTTATTGTGGCATGAACACAACCAGTCGTGATGTTTTAATCTGATTGTCAAACAATCACTTAAAAGGGCTCGTTTACTGGCTACCCGCCTAACGTGTATTATAGTTCATCTTTGGAACGCTAATGTAGTTTATAACGAGGGTTCAATAAGTAAGGCTGGTCTGAGAGTGGGTAGCTCACTTTTAACTTAATTCAGTAAGCACAATAAAAACAACACATTGCTTTCTCTTCTAAGGGCATAATTTAAATGTTGATTCAGAGGGGTTGGTTAAATGCGGAAGACACATTTCAGTTGAATGCATTCAGTTGTGCAACTGACCAGGTATCTCCCTTTCCGTATACAGTGCCTTCGGAAAGTATTCACACCCCTTGACTTTTTCCACATTTTGTTACATTACAGCCTTCTTCTAAAATTGATAAAATAGTCCCCCCCCATCAATCTACACACAATGCCCCATAATGACAAAGCAAAAACAGGTTTTTAGAAATGTTTGCAAATCTATTACAAATAAAAAACAGAAATACCTTATTTACATATGTCAATTTGTTAATTTGCCTTTCATCCTTCAGCTGTTTGATTAAGACTTATAGGTTACATCTATTCTATATAAAAATGTAATTGTCAGTTTATTATTGATCTCTTTACATACAGGTGGTGAGGATTCTGTGACACCCAACAGGTTCCCTGCTATCTGCAAAATGATTATCTTCAGGATTAGAAAAGTCCGTCGTGTCATCGTTCTACTCTGCATCACTACTATCGTTGTGTTTTATACCGGACAGCTGTCCTCCAATTCGCTTGTGGACTTTGTTAAAAATGCCCTTCGGCCTCTGGACAGGATCCTCTCTCCAAAATATTGCGCCTGTCTCAAATGTATGACACAGCCAGACGATGACCTCTGGTTCCAGAAGCGCTTCAACACATCGTTTCAACCCTTTCTGACCAGAAAGTACAAGACACTCTCCAACGATACAAGAATGTGGTGGCAGGTAATAAAAACGTTTTTATCAACGGTTTTTTATTACATCTTATCTTAAAGCAAAAAAAGCGATGCCTGCTGTCACACCCAACACATATTCACATATTTACTCATACATTATACATAGTATATTTCCACACCTACCAAGAAAAAATAGATATAATGCTAATTAAATAAACCATTAAAATAAAATAAAACAAATGAGAAAAATAAAACACTATCTGCCATCTCATTGATGTGACCTTTGCATTGATTATTCTAAACGTTATAACAGTAATTGATGATAATCTGTAAAGAACAACTGATCGACTGGCACAGAAACAGTATCTTCCTATGTAGATTAGCCTATTCATGTTTCCATTGGTCAAGGAGAGTCCCAAACACTCAGTGTTACTACACATTGAAATATCAAAACATGTTTATTGTGTTCTAAAGTTAATGGAATAGTGTGACATTTTGACAATCAAGCCCTTTTTTAAATTTACTAAAGTCAGCTAGCTTTAGCGCACTGACAAAAGTCTACGGGGTCAGCTAGCTGATCAATCAAGCGTATTTATAAAGCCGTTTACACATCAGCTGATGTCACAAAGTGCTGTACAGAAACCCAGCCTAAAACCCCAAACAGCAAGCAATGCAAGTGCAGAAGCACGGTGGCTAGGAAAAACTCCCTAGAAAGGCCAGAACCTAGGAAGAAACCTAGAGAGGAACCAGGCTGAGGGGTGGTCAGTCCTCTTCTGGCTGTGCCGGGTGGAGATTATAACAGAGCATGGCCAAGATGTTCAAATGTTCATAGATGACCAGTAGGGTCAAATAATAATAATCACAGTGGTTGTAGAGGGTGCAACAGGTCAGCACCTCAGGAGTAAATGTCAGTTGGCTTTTCATAGCCGACCAATCAGAGTATCTCTACTGCTCCTGCTGTCTCAGGTCCGGGGCAGGGTAGCACGTCCGGTGAACAGGTCAGGGTTTCATAGCCGCAGGCAGAACAGTTGAAACTGGAGCAGCAGCACGACCAAGTGGAACAGTGGTGGAAAGGGATCACAGTGGTGATTGAATGAGGGTATGGGGCATGAGCTGAGGTGTTCAGAGGCTCTTAAATCAGGGAACAGGAGGGGAGTTAGCTGACGATAACTGACAACTGCAAGCAGACTGGTGGCACCATAGGTCCCAGAGCGGTGGGGCAATTTTTACACCATGGGCCCTGGAGTTATTCCTTATATGTTAACCTAACTAGGAAAACACTGGATCCTCTGCAAGCTCCTTGTAGTTGCCCTTGATGGCAGTGCTTTTCCTCTCGTCATGTCCTCTAAAAGCAAATGATTGCATGCCCAAAAACGCCGTGGTGTTGATAAGCAGCTTGGTAGCGGTTTGAAAACGCAGACCTTCGTCATGATCGATGCAGCTTTTTCCCAGAAACTTGAATCTGATGTGGGCATTTATATGCTCCCTACATTTGTTTTGCAGTTTAGCTGAATGATCGATGTTCTTCAGGTCACTGTATCCACCTTTCGACCAAGGTTCAGACTTTCCAAAAAGCAGGCAAGGCCAGCAATACTGATTGCACTAAGGCTAGCTGATCCAGTAGACTTCCAGTCATTGCGCTAACGCTAGTTATCAATCGCCAGAGGTGTGAACTCGAGTCATATGACTTGGACTCAAGTCTGACTCTAGTCACAAATTTGATGACTTGAGACTAGACTTGATATAAAATTTTAAAAACTTGAGACTCGACTTGGAGCCTCAAGACATGGGACTCGATTTTGACATGAGACTGATGACTTGAAATTATCTGGCCAGGTTTTGGAACATTTTGTCACTCATTTTGTGGCACAGATTCTCTGTGGATTATTTTCCATGCAGCCAGAAATAGTATCAAACTGGTAAAAAAGCAGAAAAAGCCCTCAATCAACACAGGTTGGGTTAGCTAGAACAGTGAGAAGATTTTGGGGGGTGTTGCAAGTGTTTTATTTAACTAGGCAAGTCAGTTAAGAACAAGTCTTATTTACAATTACAACTGCCTTGTTCAGGGGCAGAACAACAGACTTTTACCTTGTCAGCTTGGGGATTTGGTCTAGCAACCTCTCAGTTACTGGCCCAGTGCTTTAACCACTAGGCTACCTGCCGCCCGAGTGTGAAACTGAATGAATGAGAGGTTGTAAGGCTTTTTAAATGATGACCTCATGAAAGCAGCAGAGAACTGGAGTGGTTACCATTTACATATTTAATAGTCTACAAATCATTTACCATTTGTATTTTATATTCATACCTTTGCTTATTTGATCTGGTCACTAACATAGGCCTACAGCATTGCACCAAATTCTTGTTTCAAAAACATCTAATCTTTGCTTCAGAAAAAGTTGCGTGTCTTGACTGTTGACCAATGATCAGTCATCAGCATTGGCATGCAAAGGCGGGCGCACATATCCAGATTAGTGACCAGAAAGAGCTTGTTTATTTTTCTCAGGTTTTCTTGGCAAAAACAGAGTAGCCTACCGACATCCTTAAAACCAAGTCTCAGAAAAATCCAGACATTTTTCCAGCCAAAGAGAGGAGTCACAAAAAGCACAAATAGAGATTAAATTAATCACTAACCTTTTGATGTTCTTCATCAGATGACACTCATAGGACATCATGTTACACAATACATGTATGTTTTGTTCGCTAAAGTGCATATTTATATAAAAAAATCTCATTTTACATTGGCGCATTACGTTCAGTAGTTCTAAAACGTGCATTGATTTTGCAGAGAGCCACATCAAGTTACAGAAATACTCATCATAAATGTTGATGAGAATACAAGTGTTACACATGGAATTAGAGATATACTTCTCCTTAATGCAACCGCTGTGTCAGATTTTTTTTAAACTTGACAAAAAAAGAAAACCATGCAATAATCTGAGTACAGCATTCAGACAACAAAGCAGCCAAAAAGATATTCGCCATATTGGATGGTCAACATTAGTGATAAATAGCATTAGAAATATTCACTTACCTTTGATGATCTTCATCAGAATGCACTACTAGGAATCCCAGTTCCACCATAAATGTTTGGTTTGTTCGATAATGTCCATCAGTTATTTCCAAATATCTTCTTTTGTTAGGGCGTTTGGTAAACAAATCCAAAAGCGCGTTCAGGTCGCACCGAACGTCGGACGAAAAGTTCAAAAAGTTCCGTTACAGCCCGTAGAAACTTGTCAAACTAAGTAAAGAATCAATCTTTAGGATGTTTTTTACATAAATGTTCAATAATGTTCCAACCGGAGAATTCCTATGTCTGTAGAAAAGCAATGGAACGAGAGCTAACTCTCTCATGACCGCGCATCAAAAGCCCAAGGCACTCTGCCAGACCACTGACTCAAACAGCTCCTATGTGCCCATCCTTTATAGTAGAATCCTCAAACAAATTTCTGAAGACGGTTGACATCTAGTGGAAGCCTTAACCAATATCCCACTGTATCTACAATAGGGGCTGAGCCTCAGATTTCCCACTTCCTGGTTGGATTTTTCTCAGGTTTTCACCTGCCATAAGAGTTCTGTTATACTCACAGACATCATTCAAACAGTTTTAGAAACTTCAGAGGGTTTTCTATCCAATACTACTAATAATATGCATATATTAGCATCTGGGACAGAGTAGCAGGCAGTTTACTCTGGACACCTTATTCATCAAAGCTATTCAATACTGCCCCCATGTCACAATTTTACTTTAAAAAATTAAAAAACTTTCCACTAGAAATGTGGAAGGTGGATTGAGACACAGCCAATATCTCTAGTTTAAACTGACAGATGGGGATTTTTTTATATGTTACTTAGATTCATACACAGGTGTGTATCATATCCCCCCCCTGTAGTTCAATTACCAAATCGTCCCTCTAGTGGCTGCATGGGTGGAATGTTATGAATATTTTTCATAATTTCACAATTAATAAACATATATTTTTAACCGCTGAAAATTTGGTCTTGGGTTTTTCTGCCTAGAAGGCCAGCATCCCGGAGTCACCTCATCACTGTTGACGTTGAGACTGGTGTTTTGCGGGTACTATTTAATGAAGCTGCTAGTTGAGGACTTGTGAGGGGTCTGTTTCTAAAACTAAACACACTAATGCACTTGGTGCTCCGGTACCGCTTGCCGTGTTGTAGCAGAGAAAACAGTCTGACTCAGGCCTTCCTCTGACACCGCCGACAGAGATGGCCGCCTCGCTTCGCGTTCCTAGGAAACTATGCAGTTTTTTGTTTTTTTACGTGTTATTTCTTACATTAGTACCCCAGGTCATCTTAGGTTTACATATTCTTTATCCCCTTACACTGTGTATAAGACAGTAGTTTTGGAATTGTTAGTTAGATTACTTGTTGGTTATTACTGCATTGTCGGAACTAGAAGCACAAGCATTTCGCTACACTTGCATTAACATCTGCTAACCATGTGTATGTGACAAATAAAATTTGATTTGATTTGATAGAGATCCTGGATGGCAGGAAGCTTGGCCCCAGTGATGTACTGGGCCAATCTCACTACCCTCTGTAGTGCATTGAGGTCGGAGGTCCGAGCAGTTGCCATACCAGGCAGTGATGCAACCAGATGTTGCAGCTGTAAAACCTTTTAAGGATCTAAGGACCCATGTCAAATATTTTCAGTCTCCTGAAGGGGAATAGGTTTTGTCATGCACTCTTTACAACTGCCTTGGCGTGCTTGGACCATGTTAATTTGTTGGTGATGGGGACAACAAGGAACTTGAAGCTCTCAACCTGCTCCACTACAGCCCCTTCGATGAGAATGGGGGCGTGCTTGGTCTTATTTTTCCTGTAGTCCACAATCATCTTGTTTGTCTTGACCCTATAGGCTGTCTCGTTGTTGTCGGTGATCAGGCCTACCACTGTTGTGTCATCGGCAAACTTAATGATGGTGTTGGCGTCGTGCCTGGCCGTGCAGTCATGAGTGAAGGAGGGGACTGAGCACGCACCCCTGAGGGGCCCCTGTGTTGAGGATCAGCATGGCACCGAGGGCGGCCCGTCAGAAAGTCCAGGATCCAGTTGCAGAGGGAGGTATTTAGTCCCAGGGTCCTTAGCTTATTGATGAGCTTTGAGGGCACTATTGTGTTGAACGCTGAGCTGTAGTCAATGAATATCATTCTCACATAGGTGTCACATTTGTCCAGGTGACAAATGGCAGTGTGGAGTGCAATAGAGATTGCATCATCTGTGGATCTGTTAGGGCGGTATGTAAATTGGAGTGGGTCTTGAGTTTCTGGGATAATGGTGTTGATGAAAGCCATTACCAGCCTTTCAAAGCACTTCATGGCTACAGACTTGAGTGCTACGGGTTGGTAGTCATTTAGGAAAGTTACCTTAGTGTTCTTGGGCACAGGCACTATGGTGGTCTGCTTAAAACATGTTGGTATTACAGACTGGGACAGGGAGAGGTTGAAAATGTCAATGAAGACACTTCCTAGTCCTGGTGATCCGTCTGGCCCTGCGGCCTTGTGTATGTTGACCTGTTTAAAGGCTTACTCACATCTGCTGCGGAGAGTGTGATCACACAGTCTTCTGGAACAGCTGGTGCTCTCATTCATGTTTCAGTGTTATTTGCTTCGAAGCGAACATAGAAGTAGTTTAGCTCATCTGGTAGGCTTGTGTCACTGGGCAGCTCTCAACTGTGCTTCCCATTGTAGTCTGTAATGGTTTGCAAGCCTTGCCACATCCGACGAGTGTCAGAGCCGGTGTAATATGATTTGATCTTAGTCCAGGATTGACGCTTTGCCAGTTTGATGGTTCGTTGGAGGGCATAGCGAGATTTCTTATAAGCTTCCGGGTTAGAGTTCCACTCCTTGAAAGTGGCAGCTCTAGCCTTTAACTCAGTGCGGATGTTGCCTGTAATCCATGGTTTCTGGTCGGGGTACATACGGTCAATGTGGGGACGACGTCATCAATGCACTTATTGATGAAGCCAGTGACTGATGTGGTGTACCAGTGCCATTGGAGCAATCCCGGAACATATTCCAGTCTGTGCTAGCCAAACAGTCCTGTAGCTTAGCATCTGCTTCATCTGACCACTTTTTTATTGATTGGGTCACTGTTGCTTCCTGCTTTAATTTTTGCTTGTAAGCAGGAATCAGGAGGATAGAATTATAGTCAGATTTGCCAAATGGAGGGCGAGGGAGAGCTTTGTATGCGTCTCTGTGTGTGGAGTAAAGGTGTCCAGAGTAGTTATCCCTCTGGTTGCAGAATTTACATGCTGATAAATATTTGGTTAGACAAATTTAATTTTCCCTGCATGAAAGTCCCTTGCCCCTAGGAGCGCCGCCTCTGGGTTAGCGTTTTCCTGTTTGCTTATGGCGGAATACAGTGTGGTCTTAGTGCCAGCTTCAGTCTGTGGTGGTATGTAGACAGCTACGAAAAATACAGATGAAAAGTCTCTACGTAGATAGTGTGGTCTACAGCTTATCATGAAATACTCTACCTCAGGCGAGCAAAATCTTGAGACTTCCTTAGATATTGTGCACCAGCTGTTATCTACAAACATACATAGTCCGCCGCCCCTTGTTTTACCAGACGCCACTCTTCTATCCTGCCGATACAGCGTATAACCAGCCAGCTGTATGTTGATAGTGTCGTCGTTCTGCCACGACTCAGTGAAGCAGATATTAGTTTTGAATGTCCCGTTGGTAGTTTAATCGTCAGCGTAGGTCATCGATTTTATTTTCCAAATATTGCACGTTTGCTAGCAGAATGGAAGGCAGTGGGGGTTTATTCGATTGCCTACGAATTCTCAGGTGGCAGTCCTCTGGTCCCTTTTTCTCTGCCTTTCTCTTCACACAAATGATGGAGATCTGGGCCTGTTCCCGGGAAAGCAGTATGTCATTTACGTCGGGCTCGTCGGACTCATTAAAGGAAAAAAGGATTCTGCCAGTTTGTGGTGAGTAATCGCAGTTCTGATGTCCAAAAGATATTTTCGGTCATGAGAGACGGTAGCAGCAACATTATGTACAAAATAAGTTTAAAAAATAAGTTACAAACAAGGCAAGTAAACGAACAAAAACACAATCAGTTAGGGACACGTAAAACATCAGCCTTCTTCTCCGGCATCCTAGTATGAAGGTAGTGATGTGCCAACAAAAATAAGGGGTTAAATATGTGTAAAAAAAAAACTAAAACATTTCCTGAGCTTTCTTATATCTGCTATATATAGGACAGACACTTCAATATTTTATTTTTTGACTATCTTTTGCCATTTATGAATGCGTTATTCAATGTGCTTCTATAGTAAAGGCCAAATGCAAATATTTTATCAAATAATTTTAACAAATTGAGCATTAAGACAGTAACTGAATCCCTGAGACGGAAAAGTAGAAAAATCAGCTGTTCTGCCCTTGAGCAACTCAATAAATCCTCCAAAACAACTGCTCCCAGGGCTCAATGTGACATGATATCTCAAGTTGATTGACTTCACATAAATTACGTTCAGTTCAAAATGCAGGTGTAAATTGCATTTATTTCCGTATCTTGCGTTTGCATCACCATTTATGACTGTAATGACACTGGTTGAATCAACGTTGTTGAACCAATGTGGAATAGACGTTGAATTTATGTTTGTGCCCAGTGGGAGGCTATATTTGCGTAGCGAGTGTGCATGTGTGCATGCGCGGGGGTCACACACATTTTAAGGATTGCGTGTCAAATCGTTTGAAAACCACTGGGTCAGCGAACAGATTTCAGATTTGATGTTCAGCTATAAGATCGGGTGCAGTGCAAATGTCAAATTGTATGAAGAGAGGTTTGACATCAATAAAAATGCAGTTCCAAAACATTTTGGTGATCGAGGATATGAACCGTTTATTAGCAATGGGGCATTAAGCAACAATGACTAGCATAGGCTCTACTGGTCATTTGGTATGCAAAATGGCTTGAAATGTATCCTTTACTTATGAAACTTGTGTTTGGAATTGGTTGTTAAAATGAATTATTACATAATCAAAATGTGTTGTAGACAAAATAAGGAAAAGGCCTGTCTGGTAGCCTCAATAAATAGACAAAGATTTGTGGTTGAACGAGTCATTGCCTCTGTAGATTTTTTCTACTTGACTTGAGACCTTTGACTCGACTTCGTCCTTAGAATGCACGTCTTGGACATGACTCGAGACTCGACCCGTTCTACAAGGGACTCAACTTGAGATTTGGACCTTGTCACTTGAGACTTACTCGTGACTTGAATAATATTGACTTGGTCCCACCTCTGGCAATCGAGAAACAACCATAAACTTCCATCAAATTGCACACAGAGACATAAAACGACTTGTTCATGTGACTCTGGGGAGGTTTGCCAAAATCTCACACTATCCCTTTAAGAATCTCGAATAGTTTACTGGAGTTATATTTTTGTATACGAGGGAGTTTTATTCAGAATGAACTCTTTTATTTGATGTTTAGGCTGCAATATAAGCATGGTCACTGACAGCTGATTAACGGTTTGCTATAGTAGTCATCAATAACCTCAGTGTAAAGAGCAGGTGGCTCTGGAGTCTTACCTTTTAGTGTGTGGGTTTCCTCAGATGTTATAGTGTGTCATTTGCATTAGGATGCTTTTAGTGTCAGCCTGTCCATTGTTGTGTATTTATTGTGTATTCATTGTTGTTTTATGTATTGTCTGGTGCAATTAAATAACCAGAAATTGCAGAAAGACCGTAACATAGCCAACTTTAGCGAGGTGGTGGAGAAGTTGTTCCAGGTCATCCCTGATGCTGACCTTTACATGGACGCGGGCCCTGAGCGCTGTCGGACCTGTGCTGTGGTGGGGAACTCTGGGAACCTCAAGGGCTCCCACTACGGAGCCCTCATCGACTCCAGTGATGTCATCATAAGGTAAGCCAACTGAGAGGGTGTGGTTGATCGAGGGCACACTTGCCACAAAGCCTGTTTCAGCATGGGCAGTGCAACACAGCCTGTTTTAGCATGAGCAGTGCAACACAGCCTGTTTTAGCATGGGCAGTGCAACGCAGCCTGTTTCAGCATGAGCAGTGCAACACAGCCTGTTTTAGCATGGGCAGTGCAACACAGCCTGTTTTAGCATGGGCAGTGCAACACAGCCTGTTTTAGCATGGGCAGTGCAACACAGCCTGTTTCAGCATGAGCAGTGCAACACAGCCTGTTTTAGCATGGGCAGTGCAACACAGCCTGTTTTAGCATGGACAGTGCAACACAGCCTGTTTTAGCATGAGCAGTGCAACACAGCCTGTTTTAGCATGGGCAGTGCAACACAGCCTGTTTTAGCATGGACAGTGCAACACAGCCTGTTTTAGCATGGGCAGTGCAACACAGCCTGTTTTAGCATGGGCAGTGCAACACAGCCTGTTTTAGCATGGGCAGTGCAACACAGCCTGTTTTAGCATGGGCAGTGCAACACAGCCTGTTTTAGCATGAGCAGTGCAATTGAGGACTTTCACCATTTTGAAGGAGTCAACTGGGCGGGACTTCCTATAGGTTGAGGAAGGATCAAAGAATTCCAAGGAATTAAGGGTTATGTCCCATTTGTCCCTCCTACCTCAAAGTGTGCACTTGTTCACTTGCACATGGTTGTTCAGTGCTTTTAGATTTGTGGGAAGTAGTGAACGAGTGCACACTCCAGGGAGAATGTAGCAAAAATGTGGCATAGCTGCATGTGTCAGTTAATCACTAACATTGGCTTTATACCTGTTTAGACCTCCAGGTGGTATTATATGCACCCTTTCAGTTTGTTTACCAAGTACAATAAGAAGAAATCAAAGATTTGAACATATATATAGCCCTCAATGGCCTTACCCATGGTGTCACAGAAGACAGTATGGCAAAGTTGTGCCTTCATCCAACTTAATGATTTAATGTCCTCTATGTATGCCTGTTTTGGTTTGGTTTGATGTTTTCATTTTTTTTTTTATCTTGGCAGTATAAATGACTATGTGTTTTGAATTAAAGTGTTTTGGAATATGGCAATCATGATGTGGATCCCGGTTATTTACTGTGTTATCCAGAATGAACAAGGCTCGTACCTCTGGCTATGAGCGGGATGTTGGCAGCCGCACCACACATCACATCATATACCCAGAGAGTGCCATAGATCTGGACAACACCACTAGTCTCTTGTTTTTCCCTTTCAAGACTCTGGACCTTCAGTGGCTACCCGGTGCCATTACCACTGGGTCTCACATCACCTTGTGAGTAACCGTTCTCCTTTTGATTAGTCCATCAATCTGTTACACCATGCATTTTTCAAAGATCACATAGAAACTCTGGATAAAATGTAGGTCTTATTTTATTCAACAGCTCATATTTACGTCTTAGACCGAAGATAAAGGCCAACAAAGATTTGGTGAGTCACATTGTTGACCATGTATTATGGTTCTAATACATCTACAGTCAATGATAAATGCATGATATGTTTATATGTTGGATAGTAGGTAATTGAGGATGTTTGTTAGTTAGGTATGGGCTAATCTCGGTTGGATAGTAGGTAATTGAGGATGTTTGTTAGTTAGGTATGGGCTAATCTCGGTTGGATAGTAGGTAATTGAGGATGTTTGTTAGTTAGGTATGGGCTAATCTCGGTTGGATAGTAGGTAATTGAGGATGTTTGTTAGTTAGGTATGGGCTAATCTCGGTTGGATAGTAGGTAATTGAGGATGTCTGTTAGTTAGGTATGGGCTAATCTCGGTTGGATAGTAGGTAATTGAGGATGTTTGTTAGTTAGGTATGGGCTAATCTCGGTTGGATAGTAGGTAATTGAGGATGTTTGTTAGTTAGGTATGGGCTAATCTCGGTTGGATAGTAGGTAATTGAGGATGTTTGTTAGTTAGGTATGGGCTAATCTCGGTTGGATAGTAGGTAATTGAGGATGTTTGTTAGTTAGGTATGGGCTAATCTCGGTTGGATAGTAGGTAATTGGGGATGTTTGTTAGTTATGGGCTAATCTTGGTTGGATAGTAGGTAATTGAGGATGTTTGTTAGTTAGGTATGGGCTAATCTCGGTTGGATAGTAGGTAATTGAGGATGTTTGTTAGTTAGTTATGGGCTAATCTCGGTTGGATAGAAGGTCATTGAGGATGTTTTTTAGTTAGGTATGGGCTAATTTCGGTTGGATAGTAGGTAATTGAGGATGTTTGTTAGTTAGTTATGGGCTAATCTCGGTTGGATAGAAGGTCATTGAGGATGTTTGTTAGTTAGGTATGGGCTAATCTCGGTTGGATAGTAGGTAATTGAGGATGTTTGTTAGTTAGGTATGTGCTAATCTCGGTTGGATAGTAGGTAATTGAGGATGTTTGTTAGTTAGGTATGGGCTAATCTCGGTTGGATAGTAGGTAATTGAGGATGTTTGTTAGTTAGTTATGGGCTAATCTCGGTTGGATAGTAGGTAATTGAGGATGTTTGTTAGTTAGGTATGTGCTAATCTCGGTTGGATAGTAGGTAATTGAGGATGTTTGTTAGTTAGGTATGGGCTAATCTCGGTTGGATAGAAGGTCATTGAGGATGTTTGTTAGTTAGGTATGGGCTAATCTCGGTTGGATAGTAGGTAATTGAGGATGTTTGTTAGTTAGGTATGTGCTAATCTCGGTTGGATAGTAGGTAATTGAGGATGTTTGTTAGTTAGGTATGGGCTAATCTCGGTTGGATAGTAGGTAATTGAGGATGTTTGTTAGTTAGTTATGGGCTAATCTCGGTTGGATAGTAGGTAATTGAGGATGTTTGTTAGTTAGTTATGGGCTAATCTCGGTTGGATAGAAGGTCATTGAGGATGTTTGTTAGTTAGGTATGGGCTAATCTCGGTTGGATAGTAGGTAATTGAGGATGTTTGTTAGTTAGGTATGTGCTAATCTCGGTTGGATAGTAGGTAATTGAGGATGTTTGTTAGTTAGGTATGGGCTAATCTCGGTTGGATAGTAGGTAATTGAGGATGTTTGTTAGTTAGTTATGGGCTAATCTCGGTTGGATAGAAGGTCATTGAGGATGTTTGTTAGTTAGGTATGGGCTAATCTCGGTTGGATAGTAGGTAATTGAGGATGTTTGTTAGTTAGGTATGTGCTAATCTCGGTTGGATAGTAGGTAATTGAGGATGTTTGTTAGTTAGGTATGGGCTAATCTCGGTTGGATAGTAGGTAATTGAGGATGTTTGTTAGTTAGGTATGGGCTAATCTCGGTTGGATAGTAGGTAATTGAGGATGTTTGTTAGTTAGGTATGGGCTAATCTCGGTTGGATAGTAGGTAATTGAGGATGTTTGTTAGTTAGGTATGGGCTAATCTCGGTTGGATAGTAGGTAATTGAGGATGTTTGTTAGTTAGGTATGGGCTAATCTCGGTTGGATAGTAGGTAATTGAGGATGTTTGTTAGTTAGGTATGGGCTAATCTCGGTTGGATAGTAGGTAATTGAGGATGTTTGTTAGTTAGGTATGTGCTAATCTCGGTTGGATAGTAGGTAATTGAGGATGTTTGTTAGTTAGGTATGGGCTAATCTCGGTTGGATAGTAGGTAATTGAGGATGTTTGTTAGTTAGGTATGGGCTAATCACGGTTGGATAGTAGGTAATTGAGGATGTTTGTTAGTTAGGTATGGGCTAATCTCGGTTGGATAGTAGGTAATTGAGGATGTTTGTTAGTTAGGTATGGGCTAATCTCGGTTGGATAGTAGGTAATTGAGGATGTTTGTTAGTTAGGTATGGGCTAATCTCGGTTGGATAGTAGGTAATTGAGGATGTTTGTTAGTTAGGTATGGGCTAATCTCGGTTGGATAGTAGGTAATTGAGGATGTTAGGTATGGGCTAATCTCGGTTGACCCTAAAATCGTGCGTCATTTGGTCAGATGCTCGATAACACATTTGCGAAGTCTCGTAAACGGAAACTCTCAGCCCTTTCTGATAATTTCACTTGTGTTCATCATCCGTGTTTTGCACACACAATGCAATGAAAGAGTGTCAACGTGGAATTGTTCAGAGTATGTTTACATGCACACAATACTACCATTATTGTGAATACTGAGATTAAATATGCGTTATAAAGGTTTTGTATAATTTCAGCCAGTAGTTTTGAATGTAGTGCTCGCTCACGAGGCAAAACAGCTCCCTGAAAATTGTACACAACTTCCTATGATACACTGTATGTTCACTTCTTTTACAATATGTACAATATGTTACCAATTTGTAAGTACTTAAGATCCTGTTCAATCTCTTTAATATAATAGTTCAATTAAAAAGTGTACTTGCTTTACCAGAAGAACATTGTCTCTTACGATCCAGTCTACATGGAGATGTCTGATAATCAGGCTAGATAATCAGGCTAGGTAATCAGGCTAGATAATCAGGCTAGATAATCAGGCTAGATAATCAGGCTAGGTAATCAGGCTAGGTAATCAGGCTAGGTAATCAGGCTAGATAATCAGGCTAGATAATCAGGCTAGATAATCAGGCTAGGCCTACTTGATGAGACTTAGATAAATTCAGAAAATCACCAATGAAAATAAATGTTCTATCACAGTGACCATATTGTAGCGATCCTCGCTATATTGGCCATTTTACAATTCCCACCAAGTGGGTTATTGGCGCAATGTGTAAGGTGTTTGCCTTTCATGGAAGCAACCTGGGTTTGCTTCCCTGCATCACTGTTTGCTACATTGGTGTCAGAAGGGGAATGGTGAGGCCATTGGGAACACATGGTCTGAATATGGTGGCTGAGTCATCAAAGCACAGGGACATTCCTTCCTGTTCAGAGGGGGCAGTGTAGCAATACTATATGATCCATGCTACAATTCCCATCAAGTGGGTTAACCCTATTGGGGCGATGCCTAAGGGTTTTATGTCTAGGGTGGTTTGCTTTTCATGCCAGCGCTCGGGGCCTATTCATTTTCATTCTGAGTACGGACATCTTAAAACTATTTTTAAGATGCATAGTTTCAGATTTTCCAAACTCACTTTACTCACTTTACTCCATGTGCAGGAGCTTGCAGGAATGTGTAGTCTTGCATGATGTCTACTTTGATGCTAATTAGCATTTTTGAATCTGAGAGTAAATAGAGCCGAATATATTGATAAAAGTCACCTTGTCTGAGAGAGATTTACATGGTTTTCAAAACGTCGCGTCAGGGTAAGCCTACGCGAAACACAGGCCTTATTTTAAGGAACCATTTCCTTGCTTGACCACTAGGTTTTATGGGTATTATGGCACCTCCACTGTGGGGTTCTATGGTGTTGGTGGTATGCCCATTACTAAAACGGAATGAGGATTTTTGAACGTAGTCCAGTTTTATTGTACAAACTCAACACAATTCAAGCACCTAGGATGTTGTCATTGACACACCTTTTGTTTTGGGGGGGGACCTTTGAGCCATGTTCGTTTAATGAAAATGCTAAGAGGCCCATCAGTGCCGATGTAGGATCTTCATTTGATTTCATTTAACTTTTATTTGATTTATTTTGATTTAACCTTTATTTTATCAGGCAAGTCAATTAAAAACAAAGAATTATTTACAATGACGGCCTAGCAAGAGACAAAAGGCCTCCTGTAGGGGTACGCGCAATGCCGTCGTGGTATACACAAATAAAAATGTGATTCACATTTTCAAATAGTCCATTTATACATTTGGGTGAGTTTTTTTCCCGCCTGTGTAGCCTCGTTTCACTGCCAAAAATAAAATGAAACCATCTAGTGTTCAGCGAAATAACAACACAATGTCAAATACAGGTAGCCTAGTCAAATAACTAACATCCAATCACATAAACCGTTACTCTCTCATGGGAATTCCACTAACGGTCCGTATTTAGCCAAACATAGCTGCTGCTCATGTTGGTACCTGTACTGATGGCGCAAAAGCTATGACAGGAAGACATAGTAGAGTGGTAACACGCGTGCAAGCAGTTGCTCCCCACGCCACCTGGGTACACTGCAGCATCCACCGAGAGGCTCTTGCTGCCAAAGGAAAGCCTGACAGCTTGAAAGACGTTTTGGACACTACAGTGAAAATAGTTAACTTTGTTAAAGCAAGGCCCCTGAAATCGTGTATTTTCTGCACTATGCGATGATATGGGCAGCGACCATGTAACGCTTCTACAACATACAGAAGTGCACAGGTTATCAAGGGGCAAAGTATTGACACGCTGTTTTTAAATTGAGAGACGAGCTTAAAGTTCTCTTACTGACCATCATTTTTACTTGTCTGACCGCTTGCATGATGACCAGTTTCTCACACAACTGGCCTATCTGGGTGATGTATTTTCTCCCCTGAATGATCTGAATCTAGGATTACACAGACTTTCCACAACTATATTCAATGTTCGGGACAAAATTGAGGCTATGATTAAGAAGTTGGAGCTCTTCTCTGTCTGCATTAACAAGGACAACACACAGGCCTTTCCATCATTGTATGATTTTTTTGTGTGCAAATGAACTCACGTTGACGGACAATGTCAAACGGGATATAGCGAAGCACCTGAGTGAGCTGGGTGCGCAATTACGCAGGGACATTCCCGGAACGGGTGACTCAAACAACTGGATTCGTTATCCCTTTCATGCCCTGCCTCCAGTCCACTTACCAATATCTGAAGAAGAGAGCCTCATCGAAATTGCAACAAGCGGTTCTGTGAAAATTGAATTTAATCAGAAGCCATTGCCAGGTTTCGATGAGGCTCCTGCATTGGCAAATTGCGCTGTTAAGACACTGTTGCCCTTTGCAACCACGTGCCTATGTGAGAGTGGATTCTCAGTGTGTGGAAAATGATTTAAGACTGAGACTCTCTCCAATACAACCCAACATTGCAGAGTAATATGCATCCTTTCAAACACACCATTCTCATTAACCTGTGGTGAGTTATTCACAATTTCCAATGAACAAATAAGGTTTTATATATAAGGTGGTTAAATAAAAAGCTAAATGATTGATTATTACTATATTATTATTTGTGCCCTGGTCCTGTAAGAGCTCTTTGTCACTTCCCAAGTTGTGACAAAAACTCACACTCATTCTTATGTTTAATAAATGTGTCGTATAGTGTGTGTGTGGCAGGCTTACAATGATGGCAAAAACAATATTTGAGAGTGCCTTGACCCTGGTGCTAGAGGGGGTGGAGCTGGAGGTTGAGTGTTTGAAGGGGTACAGGACTATTAAAACATTGTGAACCACTGTATTAGAGGCTAAAAAACATGTAAAACGTATCAACCCCTCCAAAAAAGTCAATCAATTATTATCTAAATGATAATTCACATTTCTTGTTGCGATGTACCGGCAGGATAGAACAGGGGCATCTGGTAAGACAAGGGGCGCCGGTCTATGTATTTTTGGAAACAACAACCGGTGCACGATATCTAAGGAAGTCTTGAGGTTTTGCTCGCCTGAGGTAGAGTTTCTCATGATAAGCTGCAGGCCACACTACCTACCGCATGAGTTTTCATCTATATTCTTTGTAGCTGTTTACATAACATCACAGTCAGAGGCTGACACTAAGATAGCATTGAATGAGCTGCATTCCACCATAATCAAACAAGAAAACTTTGGTGCTCCGAGTAGCCGGGGATTTTAATGCAGGGAAACTTAAATCAGTTTTACCAAATTTCTATCAGCATGTTAAATGTGCAGTCAGTGGGATAACTACTCTGGACCAGAGGGATAACTACTCTGGACAACCTATACTCCACACACAGAGATGCATACAAAGCTCTCCCTCACCCTCCATTTGACAAATCTGACCATAATTCCATCCTCCTCATTCCTGATTACAAGCAAAATTTAAAGCAGGAAGCACCAGTGACTAGACCAATAGAAAAGTGGTCAGATGAAGCAGATGCTAAGCTACAGGACTGTTTGGCTAGCAAAGACTGGAATATGTTCCAGGATTCCTCCATTGCAATTGAGGAGTACACCACATCAGTCATTGGCTTCATTAATAAGTGCATAGATGACGTTGTCCCCACATTGACCATACGTACATACCCCAACCAGAAGCCATGGATTACAGGCAGCATCCGCACTGAGCTAAAGGCTAGAGCTGCCGCTTTCAAGGAGTGGGACTCTAACCCGGAAGCTTATAAGAAATCTCGCTATGCCCTCCGATGAATCATCAAACAGGCAAAGCGTCAATACAGGACTAAGATCGAGTAGTACTACACCGGCTCTGACGTTCGTTGGATGTGGCAGGGCTTGCAAACCATTACAGAATACAAAGGGAAGCACATCCAAGAGCTGCCCAGTGACAAGAGCCTACCGGATGAGCTAAACTACTTCTATGCTCGCCTCGAGGCAAATAACACTGAAACATGCATGAGAGCACCAGCTGTTTCCGGAAGACCGTGTGATCATGCTCTCCGCTGCTGATGTGAGTAAGACCTTTAGACAGGTCAACATTCACAAGGCCGCAGGGCCAGACGGATTACCAGGACTTGTACTGCGGACATGCGCTGACCAACTAGCAAGTGTCTTCACTAACATTTTCAACCTCTCCCTGTCCGAGTCTGTGCTCAAGAACACTAAGGTAACCTGCCTAAATGACTATCAACCCGTAGCACTCAAGTCTGTAGCCATGAAGTGCTTTGAAAGGCTGGTCATGGCTCTCATCAACACCATCATCCCAGAAACCCAAGACCCACTCCAATTTGCATACCGCCCCAACAGATCCACAGATGATGCATTCTCTATTGCACTCCACACTACCCTTTCCCACCTGGACAAATGGAACACCTATGTGAGAATGCTATTCATTTACTCCAGTTCAGCGTTCAACACAATTGTGCTCTCAAAGCGCATCAATAAGCGAAAGATCCTGGAACTAAACACCTCCCTCTGCAACTGGATCCTGGTCTTCCTGACGGGGCACCCCCAGGTGGTAAGGGTAGGTAACAACACTTCCGCCGCGCTGATCCTCAACACAGGGGCCCCTCAGGGGTGCGTGCTCATCCCCTCCTGTACTCTCTGTTCACTCATGACTGCACGGCCAGGCACGACTCCAACACCATCATTAAATTTGCCAATGACACAACAGTGGTAGGCCTGATCACCGACAACAACGAGACAGCCTATAGGGAGGAGGTCAAAGACTTGGCCGTGTGGTGCCAGGACAACAACCTCTTTCTCAACGTTATCAAGACAAAGGAGATGATTGTGGACTACAGGAAAAAGAGGTCCGAGCACACCCCCATTCTCATTAACGTGGCTGCAGTGGAGCAGGTTGAGATCTTCAAGTTCCTTGTTGTCCACATCACCAACAAACTAACATGGTCCAAGCACACAACGACAGTCGTGAAGTGGACACGACAAAACCTATTCCCCCCCAGGAGACTGAACAGATTTGGCATGGGTCCTCAGATCCTCAAAAGGTTCTACACCTGCACCATCGAGAGTATCTTGACCGGTTGCATCACTGCCTGGTATGGCAACTGCTCGGCCTCCGACCGCAAGGCACTACAGAGGGTAGTGCGATTGGCCCAGTACATCACTGGGGCCAGGCTTCCTGCCATCCAGGATCTCTATACCAGGCGGTGTCAGAGGAAGGCCTTAAACATTGTCAAAGACTCCAGCCACCCCAGTCATAGACTATTCTCTCTGCTACCACACGGCAAGCGGTACCGAAGTGCCAAATCTAGGTCCAAGAGGCTTCTTAACAGCTTCTATCCCCCAAGACATAAGACTCCTGAACATCTAGTCAAATGGCTACCCAGACTATTTGCATTGCATTTTCTAATTCAATCATGCTGTTTATGTATAATATATTCCATGCAGGTATTGGTTCTGAATCCTGTGTTCATGAAATATGTTCATGAAGTCTGGCTTGACTATTACGGCAAATACCCCTCCACCGGATTCATGGCTTTGATATTAGCCCTACACATTTGTGACGAGGTAAGACGTTATACATATCAACACACATCAAGTTCAAGTTGTGTCATATGCTCAGGATACACATGGTGTACACAGTCCAATGAAATGCTTACTAGCAGGTTCCCTCTCTATAATGCAACAACAATAAGAAATAAGTAAAAAATTAAGCTCAATGGAACAGAATAAACATTTTCATAAGTATAAATACAAGAAGACTATAGAAGAAGAATAAGACAATAATTTACAGTACAATATTTACACGAGTGTTTAGGGAAAGAGTATTTGGAGAGCAAAGTGTTTAAATTGTGCAGTGTTTAGCAATACCAAAACATGCTCTGCTAGGAATGGTACTTTCTCAGGTCACTGCAAGATAGACTGTATGCTACACCACGCAATGCATATAGTATAACACTAAACACCCAAATCATGTAGGCCTATAGGCTGCATAGACAATATATCACATTGCCATACATAAAACTTCTGTAAACACTGTTATTAAACTAATTCTCTAAACACTTCATTCCAAATGCAGGTGAATGTGTATGGATTTGGGAAAGACAGAAATGGGAACTGGCACCACTACTGGGAAACACTAACCAATAAAAAGCTCAAGACTGGACCACACCCTGGAGACTATGAGTACAATGTCACTAGAAAGCTCTCGGAAATACACAAACTTGAGATATATAAGGGATGGTGATAATCATTAATCCAGATCATTAACGGGATTTGCTTCAGTAGTCCCATTTTTTTTTTTATTGAACAATTTATTTCTGACTGTTTTAGTCTGTCGAGGACTACATTACATCTTAGAACACCATTCGAACTTTAAAAAAAGTTTGGTCTGGATAAACTTGCTTTTGATAACATTTATACTTTTTAAACTTTTGACCTTCTAAAAAAAAACAAATCTACTTTTCAAATTTCCAAAGCTACCATTGTTAAAAACTCCCATGACTTCTAACATTCTAATCACAATAATGTAACACAAATCAGCTAAGTTGAGAGCTTTACCAACAAGTAAGATAAAAACTTAGGCTGCTTCTCTGCTATTCAAATCTGGAATCAGATTTGAAATATCTTCCACCAATCATACTATACAACTCTTTTAAGCCCGGGTTCAGATACAACAGCCAACATAAGGAAAGACGAGAAGAGCTGAAACTAGCCAGTTGTAGAATTTTGTGTTGTGGGTACAAAATGGTTTTGTTACAGACTAATGCTATGTAAATGCTTGAGTTGAATACTACTAGTCACGGATAATTTTCCACACCTGTCCAGTAACCTCTTTACGTACCACACAGAAGAGTGATTTATTAATTGCTCATTATCTTTCGGGCACTAAAGCCATGTGGAAACATAGTTTCCTCTGGTTAGGCTTTAAAGATCCCATGTCTCCTCTATTTTAGACATACAGTGCATTCAGAAATGATTCAGACCCCTTGACTTTTTCCACATTTTGTTATGTTACTGAATTATTCTAAAATGATTTCAATAGTTTTTCCCCCTCACCGATCTACACACAATACCCCATAATGACAAAGCAAAAACAGGTTTTTAGAAATTTAAAAACTGAAATAGCACATGTACAGAAGTATTCAGACCCTTTACTCAGTACTTTGTTGAAGCACCTTTGACGGTGATTACAGCTTTGCGTTTTCTTGGGTATGACTCTACAGCTTGGCACACCTGTATTTGGGGAATTGGGCTCCGGCTGGACCACTCAAGGACATTCAGAGACTCATGCGTTGTCTTCGCTGTGTGCTTAGGGTTGTTGTCCTGTTGGAAGGTGAACCTTCACCCCAGTCTGAGGAGCAGGTTATCATCAAGGATCTCTCTGTACTTTGCTCTGTTCATCTTTCCCTCAATCCTAACTCGTCTCCAAGTCCCTGCCGCGGAAAAACATCCCCACATCTTGATGCTACCACCACCATGCTTCACTGTAGGGATGGTTCCAAGTTTCCTCCAGATGTGATGCTTGGCATTCAGGTTAAAGAGTTCAATCTTGGTCTCATCAGACCAGAGAATCTTGTTTCTCATGGTCTGAGAGTCTTTTAGGTGCCTTTTGGCAAACTCCAAGTGGGCTGTCTTGTGCCTTTTACTGAGGAGTGGCTTCCATCTGGCCTCTCTACCATAAACGCCTGATTGGTGGAGTGCTGCAGAGATGGTTGTCCTTCTAGAAGGTTCTCCCATCTCCACAGAGGAACTCAGAGTGACCATCGGGTTCTTGGTCACCTCCCTGACCAAGGCCAATCTCCCCCGATTTCTCGGTTTGGCCGGGCGGCCAGCTCTAGGCAGAGGCTTTGTGGTTCCAATCTTCTTCCATTTAAGAATGATGGAGGCCACTGTGTTCTTGGGGACCTTCAATGATGCAGACATGTTTTGTACCCTTCCCCAGATCTGTCTCGGAGCTTTACGGACAATTCCTTTTTTGCTTTGACATGCACTGTCAAGTGTGGGACCTTATATAGACAGGTTTGTGCCTTTCCAAATCATGTCCAACCAATTGAATTTACCACAGGTGGACTCCAATCAAGTTGTAGAAACATCTCAAGGATGATCAATGGAAATGCACCGGAGCTCAATTTCAAGTCTCATAGCAAACGGTCTGAACACTTATGTAAATAAGTTTTCAATTTGCCAAAATGTCTAAACACCTGTTTTCACTTTGTCATTATGGGGTATTGAGTGTAGATTGATTAGGGAAGAAATGAGGTTTGAATACTTTCAGAATGCACTGTATAGTCTGTGAGAATTGGTTAGAACCTATTCTCATTTGTATTCTTTTTCTAAGGAAATGGAGACAATTATCCCTCATCTCTTTTTGTAAGGTTGCCTCCCCCTTGGAGGGGTAAGCAGCTCTTTGTGTAGATGCAGTATATAAAAAGACTGTGTGATTGTAAAATCTTTGAGACCCTCTCCGGTATGTCCTGAGAATTCCTTTCTGGTATGTCCTGAGAGTTCCTTTCTGGTATGTCCTGAGAATTCCTTTCTGGTATGTCCTGAGAATTCCTTTCTGGTATGTCCTGAGAATTCCTTTCTGGTATATCCTGAGAATTCCTTTCCGGTAAATACTGAGAATTCCTTTCTGGTATATCCTGAGAATTCCTTTCTGGTATATCCTGAGAATTCCTTTCTGGTATATCCTGAGAATTCCTTTCTGGTATATCCTGAGAATTCCTTTCTGGTATATCCTGAGAATTCCTTTCTGGTATATCCTGAGAATTCCTTTCTGGTATATCCTGAGAGTTCCTTTACGATATGTCCTGAGAGTTCCTTTACGGTATGTCCCGAGAGTTCCTTTACGGTATGTCCTGAGAGTTCCTTTACGGTATGTCCTGAGAGTTCCTTTACGGTATGTCCTGAGAGTTCCTTTACGGTATGTCCTGAGAGTTCCTTTGCGGTATGTCCTGAGAGTTCCTTTACGGTATGTCCTGAGAGTTCCTTTACGGTATGTCCTGAGAGTTCCTTTACGGTATGTCCTGAGAGTTCCTTTACGGTATGTCCTGAGAGTTCCTTTACGGTATTTCCTGAGAGTTCCTTTACGGTATGTCCTGAGAGTTCCTTTACGGTATGTCCTGAGAGTTCCTTTACGGTATGTCCTGAGAGTTCCTTTACGGTATGTCCTGAGAGTTCCTTTACGGTATGTCCTGAGATTTCCTTTACGGTATGTCCTGAGAGTTCCTTTACGGTATGTCCTGAGAGTTCCTTTACGGTATGTCCTGAGAGTTCCTTTACGGTATGTCCTGAGAGTTCCTTTACGGTATGTCCTGAGAGTTCCTTTACGGTATGTCCTGAGAGTTCCTTTACGGTATGTCCTGAGAGTTCCTTTACGGTATGTCCTGAGAGTTCCTTTACGGTATGTCCTGAGAGTTCCTTTACGGTATGTCCTGAGAGTTCCTTTACGGTATGTCCTGAGAGTTCCTTTACGGTATGTCCTGAGAGATCCTTTACGGTATGTCCTGAGAGATCCTTTACGGTATGTCCTGAGAGTTCCTTTACGGTATGTCCTGAGAGTTCCTTTACGGTATGTCCTGAGAGTTCCTTTACGGTATGTCCTGAGAGTTCCTTTACGGTATGTCCTGAGAGTTACTCTCCGGGTTCATCCTGAGAGAGTGATAATTCCTTGCAATTGATCAAATAAACGTATTATTTCTTATAAATGAGTTCTGCCTGATTCCTCAAACAAGTTTTCCTCAACAGTGTTGTAGAACAGCTGACTAAAGACAGGGCATACAGTTAAGTGAAGGAAACTTTGAAACAAAGTTTAGCAAGCAAGTGTCATAAAATACATGCACCAAAACAGGGCACACCATGTGACTTGTCAGATAAATATCAGCAAGCTAGGATAACTAAATGCAACAAAAATGGCTAGCTATGTATCTGTTTGGCTAGCTAGCTAGCGGCTTGGCTTAAGACAGAACGTCAGCGCACAGTTCTCTGATTGAATAAACGGACCCATCTCATCGCAAGCATTTGGCCAAGATGTGACAATCTTGGAAACTCCAGCAGATGACATGAGACGTTCTAGAACTAGACCGTTCAGATCAAGCACACTTTGTTCAAAAACATAAAACCGTATCGTCTCGGCTGTTGTATCTGAACCAGGCTTTAGAGACCCCCAATAAAACTATAGAAATGCAAGGAAGGCTTTATCTTTGGGCTTTTTGCAGAAATGTTTGTCGATCTATATGGATTTATGATCTCTGTGGTAACTTGTATCTGTACAGCATGAACGCTCTCTCCTAAATGACTCGTTGCAAAGGGGTTTTATTGTCTATTTACATTTGTTTTATCCCCCAGACAAGCCGTTAGATACTGTGACACCCTGTGACGATGGGGCCTGGGTGATCAGGTTACTGTAAACTTAGTATTGTTTGATTGGTCAATGGTGGTTGGTTTTGGTTTGAAAATGCTACACCTTCAGATGTTATAGATGGAATGAAGGTCTGTTTTTCTCTCTCTTTCTCTTGTATGACATTTTCTTATTTCCTAGGCATCTGACCTAGTATCTCTTTGCTCAAGGTTTGTCTTGTAAGTTAACCTTGAGATCTATCCCCTCAAATGACGTTTTATTAACGTCAGTATTGCCTTGTAACTTAAGCTTTATACCTTGTGAATCCATTAATTTTACAAAGTTATTAAATAACTATAATAATAATATTGCTTTGAAATTAGCTTCTCATGACCCTTTCTTGACCTTAGTCAGCTAAACACATAATATTTGATTGCACATCGTTTTACTATAATGTTAAATAGAGTCAGATATACTTTGTAATATACTTAGTTAACATATTAATTGCATTATGGGTAGCATGTGAGGTGTACATATAATATACATAGATAAAATCTCACTACGCAGTTCTACAGTCCTGTCAAATCCCTGGAGGAATTGTTGGAGGTAATATTACCAAAGTATAATGCAATCAATAGCTTTCTTTCAGCGCAGAGATGGGGCCTCCTCATTTCTGTCTTTTGGGTCATGGCCATGGGTGAGAATAGGAGAAGTAAACTTTACAGTCACTGAGGGTGGAAGTATATACAGCGGGGAGAACAAGTATTTGATACACTGCCGATTTTGCAGGTTTTCCTACTTACAAAGCATGTAGAGGTCTGTAATTTTTTATCATAGGTACACTTCAACTGTGAGAGACAGAATCTAAAACAAAAATCCAGAAAATCACATTGTATGATTTTTAAGTAATTAATTAGCGTTTAATTCCATGACATAAGTATTTGATACATCAGAAAAGCAGAACTTAATATGTGGTACAGAAACCTTTGTTTGCAATTACAGAGATCATACGTTTCCTGTAGTTCTTGACCAGGTTTGCACACACTGCAGCAGGGATTTTGGCCCACTCCTCCATACAGACCTTCTCCAGATCCTTCAGGTTTCGGGGCTGTCGCTGGGCAATACGGACTTTCAGCTCCCTCCAAAGATTTTCTATTGGGTTCAGGTCTGAAGACTGGCTAGGCCACTCCAGGACCTTGAGATGCTTCTTACGGAGCCACTCCTTAGTTGCCCTGTCTGTGTGTTTCGGGTTGTTGTTCATGCTGGAAGACCCAGTCACGACCCATCTTCAATGCTCTTACTGAGGGAAGGAGGTTGTTGGCCAAGATCTTGTGATACATGGCCCCATCCATCCTCCCCTCAATACGGTGCAGTCGTCCTGTCCCCTTTGCAGAAAAGCATCCCCAAAGAATGATGTTTCCACCTCCATGGTTCACGGTTGGGATGGTATTCTTGGGGTTGTACTCGGGGTTGTACTCATCCTTCTTCTTCCTCCAAACACGGCGAGCGGAGTTTAGACCAAAAAGCTCTATTTTTGTATCATCAGACCACATGACCTTCTCCCATTCTTCCTGTGGATCATCCAGATGGCCATCAGCAAACTTCAGACGGGCCTGGACATGCGCTGGCTTGAGCAGGGGATCATTGCGTGTGCTGCAGGATTTTAATCCATGAAGGCGTAGTGTGTTACTAATGGTTTTCTTTGAGACTGTGGTCCCAGTTCTCTTCAGGACATTGACCAGGTCCTGCCGTGTAGTTCTGGGCTGATCCCTCACCTTCCTCATGATCATTGATGCCCCACGAGGTGAGATCTTGCATGGAGCCCCAGACCGAATGTGATTGACCGTCATCTTGAACTTCTTCCATTTTCTAATAATTGCTCCAACAGTTGTTGCCTTCTCACCAAGCTGCTTGCCTATTGTCCTGTATCCCATCCCAGCCTTGTGCAGGTATACAATTTAGCCCTGATGTCCTTACACATTTCTATGGTCTTGGCCATTGTGTCGAAGTTGGAGTCTGTTTGATTGAGTGTGTGGACAGATGTCTTTTATACAGGAAATGAGTTCAAACAGGTGCATTTAATACAGGTAATGAGTGGAGAACAGGAGGGTTCTTAAAGAAAAACTAACAGGTCTGTGAGAGCCGGAATTCTTACTGGTTGGTAGGTGATCAAATACTTATGTCATGCAATAAAATACTAAATAATTAATTCCGTCTCACAGTTGAAGTGTACCTATGATAAAAATTACAGACCTCTACATGCTTTGTAAGTAGGAAAACCTACAACATAGCATACTTAACTGAAAATAAATATACAAATACTTAACATACATAACCTGTTGCTGCTTATGACTTAGTCAGGGCTGTGGACTGGCTGCAGTCTTATCCATTTACTCCTGAACCTGAATTAATTTAGGCTCTGCCAAAGTGCAACTTTGCAGGTTTAGAGAAGGGCCATGTGTACATTTTCTGCAGTTATCTTGTCTCCTGATAAGGTGTGCTTAGATAGCAGATGATAAAACACAGGGCGGTGGTCAGGATCAGAGAGTTTTAATGAGTTTAGAAAGGGGCATGGTGTAATTAAGTGAGTCAGTTCTTCCCCTTCTCTTTCCCTGTACTTCAGACTCATGCCCCTTGTAAAACATGTCAAACATTCTATATACCAGGTTCACATAGGGTTTTTCAGTATATTTCTCTTCAGGAGAACTTACAAGTGTCAACCAAAATTCAGACAATAGACACTTCAGGAAATGAAATGTTTGTGCCCTTTAAAGGGCATCCTTTCTAACCATGAAGAACCTACTAAACCCAAATAGCAATACCCCACACAATAAATCAGGCATGGTATTAACACCACTAACGAATATTTATAAGTATTGATGGGTGGGGTGTGTGTGTATGCAGGTGTCTGTGTGGTAAAACATAGAACAAAAACAACAAATGGCCAGGCCTTACATAATTTGGATGCTCCCTTAACAGCCGGATCCGGGTACCTTTATATTTTATAGTATAGTATATAGTGCAGAGTCTCACTCCCTTAACAGCCGGATCCGGGTACCTTTATATTTTATAGTATAGTATATAGTGCAGAGTCTCACTCCCTTAACAGCCGGATCCGGTACCTTTATATTTTATAGTATAGTATATAGTGCAGAGTCTCACTCCCTTAACAGCCGGATCCGGGTACCTTTATATTTTATAGTATAGTATATAGTGCAGAGTCTCACTCCCTTAACAGCCGGATCCGGGTACCTTTATATTTTATAGTATAGTATATAGTGCAGAGTCTCACTCCCTTAACAGCCGGATCCGGGTACCTTTATATTTTATAGTATAGTATATAGTGCAGAGTCTCACTCCCTTAACAGCCGGATCCGGGTACCTTTATATTTTATAGTATAGTATATAGTGCAGAGTCTCACTAACTGCTCTCCCAAGGCACCTGCCTCAGGAAGCTATTCAAAGGGAGAGAAACAGAATCATTGTTAAACTCGTCAGAAATTTTGGTAGTGGACATTCCATCAGTCCTGGAAGAGAAAATAAACATGTACATAGTTTTCACTATGCTACATCTTAATCAGTCCTCACCAGTCTCAATCTGAATCAGTCCTAAAAATGCAACATTCAGTATTACTATGCCTACATGTACCATCCTCCCCTATTGAAACAAGCTTACTGCATTTTGGTCAGGAAGCCTTGATAAAACCATGTGTACATAATCATACTGGAGACACATCAGGTGATACTGGGTCCCTTTAAGCAACATAGGCACCTTTTAAAGTAAACAATCCCAAAGCCCCTTTCTTGTAGTCTTATCATCTAGACCTGTTGCATTTACGTATGACTTGTGTTCTGTACTTTCTGTCCCTGGGACATGAACTAGTCAAAATAGGCAAGTTGTTGTTGAACAAATCCTCTCGCATCTTCAAACAGTTGGCGCTGGCTTATCAGAGCTTTCTTTTTTTTCATAGCCCTGGTATTAAAAAATATTTATTTGGATCTACTTCAATAGTGGACAGTGTTCCACGTAATGGGAAACAAATGATTGGTTTAGATGACGTTACCTTCTTACTTAAAATCACGGGTGTTATTCACACTATCGAATTGAAAAAATAATAATTGGAAATAGTCAAAAATGTATCTTATTCAATTATTCAGACCTCTGTTCCAAGGTTTCCCATGGCGTCCCTTACAGCCAGAGTTCAGCGAGTACCACTCTTATCTATGGGTCCACAGGAAGCTTATCTTTAACCTAAACACCAGATGGCAGCCTCTAATCAGTCCTATGGCTCAATCCCTCTGTTCGTCACGTGACCTTGTATTGAAACCTTAGTTTCTTCAAATTACTTGGATATTGCATTATTAGACTTCTATCTGAAAGCCACTAATAACATATTACCATTCACATATTGTCAACACTTATTCAATTTGACATCAACTGACAGAACATGAGTACCATGAATCTTCCCATTTTACTTTTGTTATCACTGTCTTTGTTACTTTCACTAGTCTCCATATCTTTTTCCTTCAACCCTTTACTTTCTTCCCAATAAGAAAACCCTCTCAATCACTACTGCTAATACACACGTATCACTCAAACAATGTTCTGCTTTTACCACTATTGTAAGGTTTAAAAAACAAACAAAACAAACATGATAACGTCTGTTCGTGTAACGCTCCGGGTGTTGTGGGTGTGGAGTCAGACGCAGGAAACAGAGAGGGCAATACTGTGCTCTTTTAATGCACTAACGCAACACTGGGTGCTCAAAATCAAATGCCCCAAACACGGGGGACGAAAACAGTACAGCAGAAAATACACGACCAGGAACAAACACGTTCCTCTACTACCTACACGAAGGTCACAATGATTAATCCCGCACAAAGAAACAGGCGGACCGGCTGTCTAAAGAAGCCCAACTAATGACTCACTAACAGGTGCTAACAATAAACATATAAGGAGGGGGAGGAAAGACAATCAGTGGCAGCTAATAGGCCGGGGACGACGACCGCCGAGCACCACCCGACCGGGAAGGGGAGCCACCCTCGGTCAGACTCGTGACAGTTCACCGGGATGCCATTGTCCACTTTTACTTTCACCTTATTTGAAAGCATTGTTTGCATTTTAGTCTACCCTAATGATGTTACTCTAAATATATATGACCAATTTCCATTGGATGTTCACTTTCTGCTTCACACTCATTAAATGTCTATTTGGCCAATTCAGAAGGGGAGAGATACACTTTGGAGGGAACTTCCCTTTTAAGTTACTGTAGCTCAAGAGACATGACAGTTTCTTTCTAGGATCAACATTTATGATATCTTGGCTAGCACCGTCTAAAGTGCTCTGTCCATAATGAGTCTGGCACCTGAGACAGAATAACCTGAGAGACAGAGACAGTTTCTACTCCGTCTCGGGGAGTGGTTCAATTTTGCCTACTACTCATGAATTGGTTTAGAACTTCATTGTTGGAGAAATCAAGAAAAACTCCATCAGGACTACAATACACTGTAGCCTTAAGTTTAGTGTACAAGTCTCAACCTAGCAAGTGAAATGGTTGAGAGGATGAATACAGAAAACCATGTTCAACATTCTCAGGTCCTATTGAACAGGGCATTGGTTTTACTTCAACATGTATTACTGGGGTGGTATTCCTTTAATTCTTGATGAAGGCTCTGACTTAACAATTCTATTTTTCTTTGGGATCTGTTTTAAAACCATAGAAAATGTGCCAATCTTTGTCTGAAACTCTAGGTCCCAGACCCTTTAGACCACATATGTCAGAGTCAAGGCCCGCGGGCCACATCCGGCCCGCAAGAAGGTTTTTTACGGCCCCTGGGATGATCTTGATTTATTATTAGAACCGGCCCGCAGCAAGCCGGCAGCCCGCAGATCTTTTACACGCACCAATACTACATTTCCCACAATGCAAAGGTGACGCACCGAGCAGTAGGCTGCTTCATTTCAATATTTATTGGCACAGCAGTCGTCAGCATCACAGTAAAATTAACTTTCAGATACCCATCAAAAATGGCAAAACGGAAGGTGGATACTGAGAACCGGGGGTTTCAAACAAGGTGGGAGTCGGAGTATATGTTCACAAAGGTAGCTGGAAAACCTGTGTGTCTTCTGTGTGGAGAAAGTGTGGCGGTACTGAAAGAGTATAATCTGAGACGACATTATGAAACGAAACACGCGGACAAAAACAAGAATATGGACATGGAACAAAGGCTACAAAAGGCAGAGGAATTAAAACGAGGCCTCAAATCTCGACAGGCTCTGTTCAAAAAAGCCAAATCACAAGGCCAGGCTGCTGTCAAGGCCAGTTTTATTTTGGCAGAAGAGATCGCTAAATCAGCCCGGCCATTTACGGAGGGGGATTTCATCAAAAACTGCATGATTAAAGTTTGTGACGAAGTTTGCCCAGAAAAAGGCAACTCTTTTTAAATGTGAGTCTGAGCAGAAACACCATTGCCGAGAGAGTAGACCAGTTGTCCATCAATCTAAAAGAGCAGCTTGTGAAAAAGGGAAAAGATTTTATTGCATATTCCTTGGCTGTGGATGAGAGCACCGACATTTCTGACATTGCCCAGTTGTCAATTTTCATCCGCGGAGTGGACTCCAACCTAAGCGTGACAGAGGAGTTTTTGGCTTTACGTCCTATGCATGGCACAACTACGGGGCATGATTTGTATGAAGAGGTGTCAAGATGTGTAAATGAGATGGAGCTGCCTTGGGAAAAACTCGTGGGTTTGACAACCGACGGAGCACCTGCGATGTGTGGACACAGGAGCGGACTGGTGGCGAAGATACGGGAAAAGATGCAAGAGGAAAACGCGACAGGTGAGCTGACAGCTTATCATTGTATCATACACCAGGAAGCGTTGTGCGGTAAAGCCTTGAAAATGGAGCATGTAATGAGCATCATCACGCGCACAGTTAACTTTATCAGAGCCAAAGGTTTGAATCACCGCCAGTTCAAGGCATTTCTGACGGAGTTAGAAACGGAGCATGGTGATTTGCCTTATCACACAGAGGTGCGATGGCTAAGCCAGGGAAAGGTGCTTCAAAGATGTTTCGAGCTTCGTGAGGAGATTTGTCTGTTCTTGGACAGCAAAGGGAAAGACACAACACAACTCCGAGACGAAATGTTTCTGTGTGAAATGGCTTTTCTGTGTGACATTACGAGTCATCTGAATGCAATAAACTTGCAGCTGCAGGGTCGGGATCGTGTCATCTCTGATATGTACAGTACAGTGAAGGCATTTAAAACCAAACTGACTCTGTGGGAGACGCAGATGCGGAAAGAAAATTTGAGCCACTTTCCCAGCTGCCAGACCATGAAAGAGAAGCTCTCTACCAGTGCGTTCCCGAGCACACAGTTGGCTGATAAAATAGGTATGCTTGCCGCTGACTTTCGACGCCGATTTGCTGACTTTGAAGCACAAAAAGCAGGTTGGAACTGCTCGGTAACCCATTTGCTGTTGACGTGGAAAGCTCACCACCAAACCTCCAAATGGAGTTGATTGACCTCCAATGCAATGATGCACTGAGGGCAAAATATGCGGCAGTGGGTGCTGCGGAGTTCGCCCGTTTCCTCCCGGCACAATGCCCCAGCTGCGCATCCAGGCTGCTCAAACGTTGTCTATGTTTGGCAGCACATACCTGTGTGAACAACTGTTTTCTTTGATGAACCTGAACAAAACATCACACAGAAGTCGACTTACTGCTGAACACCTCCACTCAATTCTGAGGATTTCTTCAGCTCAGAGCCTTACCCCGAACATTGATGAACTTGTGGAAAAGATGGGACACCACCAAGTATCACCCTCAACCTCAAACAAGTGAACATTACTGTGCAATCACATATTTAGAGTTTTTACTCAGTTCAAGTTTAAAAGTTAAAATTTAATATTTGTTTTCACTGCATGTTACTTCTCCTTAAACAAAGTGTTGTTTTTGATTAATAGATTTTTGCACTTTATTTTTTTGTATTTCAATCCAATTATATTTTAAAAATATTTCAGTTGAGTGGATGATAGAAAATTGCTATTATTGTTTTTTCTTTGAAGTAAATTTAGCCCACTTTTGCTAAAATAGAAAATATAGTCTACTGATGGTGCCTTGAATACCGGTTTCTTTCATTTAATGTTCATGTTATGGGGATATTTATATAAAGGAAATTTGTCTTTTGTGTCTGTTGAAAATTAAAGATTACTGACAGAGCCATAAGAAAATATTGCTTTATTTATCTGATCATATTGTAATATATTTGTTAGGTTTTCAGTAGGTTCAATTAGGTTCACTAGACTATATGCGTCATTTAAAAATTTTTCAATGAACATTCGAACAGTCCGGCCCTCGTCTTGTAGCTGATTTTTTTATTTGGCCCTCCGTCCATTTGACTTTGACACCCCTGCTTTAGACAGTCATTTAACCATATCAGTATAACATGATCCGTAAGGGGACCACTGAACATTTCTCAGAATACTTTTCACACCACTTATCATCTCTCTTTATCCAACTATGTCAGAGAGTAATAGGATACGGCGCGTGTCAAATTTGATTGATTGCTGACCTTATGACCTGATGACATGTACAGAATATGTGCCCCCGCCCCGCCCCCCCTGTTCGTGTGGTCATGTGTTAGAGGGTGTTTGAACTTTTGGGGCCCATGCCCCCCTCCACCCCCCAGTTTTATCTCCCTTATGGTTGTTATCTATGAAGCAGGAATGTCTGGGGCTATAGATAGCGCTGTGGCCTCAGCATTATAAATGTCCAGAACAAGCCATTTTTTTAAGACCTGAATATGTGTGTGTGTGGGTGTGTGTGAGAAACAAGGAATGTGTGTGGGTGTGTGTGTGTGTTAGAAACAAGGTCCCTTGGGCATTGTGTCCATTTCAGGCTTTAAACAACAATTAAACAGCCATCTAAATAATGTTTCTCAGCCTAGTTTCCTATTGAGTTCTCTTTATATGTACAGGCACAGAGCTTCCAGATGGCTCCAGCCTAAGGATTTTCAGTGCATGTACACACGGGGAGATTAGAACCCCAAAGAAAAGATCCTAAAGGTACTTTCAGATTCAGGTTTATCATGACAGCCGCTTTATGAAAGGCCTTTACTTATGGCTAAACAGCTTCTACACAGCTTATTAATTAATGCTGTGGGATGAAATTAGGTGTTTCTAGGAGGGCTTAAACAAATATACAGTGAAACAAACATGGCCACTTTACACACATTTTTATTGACTTTTAAAAAGACCACAGTAACATGACAGAATTTGTGCAAAGGCAACGAAATCTGCTAGGGGATATTAAATGTACAACAGTAGTATTCTGTAACAAGCAATACGTGTTAAACATAAGGGACATGCAATCATGACAGGCTCTTTATGAAAGGCCTTTAACTATGGCTAAACAGTTTTCTACACATCTTATTCATTAATGATGTGGGCATACCCAGGATTTACAGGCAGGACGTTTGATCTACACAGGGAGGGAAAAAATACAGTTAAGCACACTCATACAACATTATCTTAGGAGTGACTTATTAGCTTGGTATAACTCTGAAGTGCTTACATACATAACAGTTTAACCGGCGTTATAACGGGTTCAGATTAAACACATGAATAAAGGAAAAAATACCTCATTGGCTGCTTATTACAGAAGGGAGGAAATCAAACTTCACACTTATTATTCCTGGCATGAATTCACACTTCATCCTAACATACACTCTTCAACCTTTATGAACTACACCCGATGACATGAAAACTTAGCTAACGCAGCGCAGGATTGCCTTCCCTACAAAAGTGTGTTGCTACAATAAGGATCCCCAGTTACAACAGTATTAGCTACGTAGTTCCGCTTGTATTATCATTTTCCCCGACAGCGGACACATAATTTGGAATTATAACATGTGTTAAAATGTAGGTACTAAATATTTTGAATTAAATCACTGGTTTTAAAAATGTATCGCACGCTTTAACGATAGGGGAAGAGGTCATTTCATATTTCGTTTTAGGGGGGTTATTAACTTTATGGAAAACAATATTCACACAAACAACACCGTTTAGAGCAGCTTGGAGATTATTAGCCATGTAAACGGGGAGCAAAAGAGCGGATTTAACCAACTCTGTACAAACCCCGACTGTAACCATTATAAAACTAAAACAAAACAAAAAATGTCTCGAAACACACACATAGTTAGGGACAGAACGTGGAGCATATACTTTAACACTGTTACCACAGCTTTAGCGCAAACCCACAGCCCCGAATATTTAGCTGCCAGGACAGATTAAAAAAGAGATGTGAATAAGGGAATCCCTTTTAATAGATATTTCTGAAGGCTACTGGACATAGGTGATTGGGAAGCGACTGTTAGACGTAGATTCTCAGAAGCAATTTATAGTCTTTCCTACAATGGTATGTTATAAAGTTTGTAATAATGTACAACTGTAGGTCTCCAATGTTTTTACATAAAAACACTAATGATGCATGTTTAAATAGTAGTACAATTTGGTAATTAATTCGAACATGTCTTTAAAAAGTTAGTACTATATATTTTGGGTCTTAAATCAATGGTTTTAAAACAGTATCTCACCCTTTAACGAAGGGAAAATGTCCTTTCCAGCCATCAACCACGTCTGTCACGATGAAAAAAATACAGAAAATCCGGGTGCGTGCGTGCGTGAGTGTGCGGTACAACTGTAGACCTCCAATGTTTTTACATAAAATACTAATGATTCTTGTTTAAATAGTAGTACAATTTGGTCATTAATTCTAACACGTCTTTAAAACGTATGTACTAAATATTTTGGAATTAAATCACTGGTTTAAAAAATGTATCTCACCCTTTAACGATAGGAAAATGTCCTTTCCCGACATCACCCCGGTCTGTCACGAAGAAAAAAGACACGGAAAATCAGGGTGCTTGCATGAGTGTGCGTGTGACGGAGCAGCAGGAGTGTGTGTGTGTGTGTTTGTTTCAAAAACAAAGGGTGGGGGTGTGTGTTCAACAGGGGCCCAAGCATGTAGCCCCATTCTATCTGTAGAGAATCGTTTGAAACCAAGGTGTGCACTATCAGGCATAAGGCATGTCGAGATATCAGCCGACCACCCGGGGTTAAACATAGAAACCTCTAATCTGCGGCCGGTGACCCCCCCACCCCGGTTGCAGACAGAATGTCACGACATCCCCTCCTGTTGTTTGAATTCATAGCCTTTGTTCTCTAAACCAAATATCCTGTATCGGAGGAACCGATGAAACAGACAGTATTTAGGTCTTTTTGTATGAAAGGTCTACGAACGTTGGAACATCTACAACTATTGAAGATGCAAAAAGGGGTTTTCAGAAAAACATTTGGTTTGCAGATATGTATTATTATAAAAATAATATAACATTATTATCATAATCTAAAACACTTTAAAGGAGCTCTAATTCAAACATGCAAGGATATATATATATATATATATATATATATATGATACGATTACCCACTTTAAAACTGTTGCTGCAAAATCACTTCTCAATGGGTGTACATTTCAAGCTTTCAACAACAATAAACCAACCAGCTCAATAATGTTTCTCAGACTTACACACTGTTGAGTTTTCCTAGTTAGTAAAGAAACAACCACTAAGTCAAAACTACACGAATTGCCATTATTTTAGTTAACAGCCACCCATGGTTGAATTTGGTACTTTTTCTTTGTACATGCACCAAGCCTCCAAGGGGGGTGACAACCGTATACCTAATGAGAAATATAGTCTAATAAAACAAATGTCTGCATAATGAAAGACATGAAAACTGTAGCCAACAATGTATTTTGAGCTGTTTTAAACGGGGACATTGTCAGTAAGGTCACTGAGACTAACAATAGACAATAGTTATTGTGGGCGGTTTAGGGTTAAAATATATGGGAAGGATCAGGAATGTTAGAGATTTGGTCACTGGGGCAAAAGAGGGAGATTAGAAACACAAAGTAAGAGGGTGGTAAGAGATCCTAAAGGTAATTTCATATTTCGGTTTAGGTGTTATTAACTTTATGGAAAACAATATTCCCACTATGTGGATTATAAACATGTACGTACATAGAGAACCAACACATCAAGTATAACAGGGATGAGTGGGGATTCATAGTACAGCAGGAGGCTTCTGTAACCTGCAATACGTGTTAAATATGTTTTACATACATCCATGACTGAATGTTTGGTCACTGGGGCGATTTTGAAAGAGGGAGATTAGAACCACAAAGTAAGAGGGTGGTAAGAGATCCTAAAGGTAATTTCATATTTCGGTTTAGGTGTTATTAACTTTATGGAAAACAATATTCCCACTATGTGGATTATAAACATGTACGTACATAGAGAGCCAACACATCAAGATATAACAGGGATGAGTGGGGATTCATAGTACAACAGGAGGCTTCTGTAACCTGCAATACGTGTTAAATATGTTTTACATACATCCATGACTGAATGGTTTCACAAACTACCTTTAAAGGTTTTGTAAGAAAGTTGTAACAGGCCTCATTCACCAGTCTAGAGATGAACCCAGAGACACCAAAAACATCAACGTTTAGAGCAGCTTGGAGATTATTACCCATGTAAGGGGGGAGCAAAGATGACAACCGTATACCTAATGAGAAATATAGTCTAATAAAACAAATGTCTGCATAATGATCCTATTACTCTCATGTCTCTCAACCGACAACCTTTCCCCTATTACCAACCTAACAATTACAGTCAACCTTTCCCCTTTTACCAACCTAACAATTACAGTCAACCTTTCCCCTATTACCAACCTAACAATTACAGTCAACCTTTCCCCTATTACCAACCTAACAATTACAGTCAACCTTTCCCCTTTAACAACCTAACAATTACAGTCAACCTTTCTCCTATGACCAACCTAACAATTACAGTCAACTTTTCCCCTTTTACCAACCTAATAATTACAGTCAACCTTTCCCCTATTACCAACCTAACAATTACAGTCAACCTTTCCCCTATTACCCCATTTCAAGGTCCTGGAGTGGCCTAGCCAGTCTCCAGATCTCAACCCCATAGAAAATCTTTGGAGGGAGTTGAAAGTCCGTGTTGCCCAGCAACAGCCCCAAAACATCACTGCTCTAGAGGAGATCTGCATAGCGGAATGGGACAAAATACCAGCAACAGTGTGTGAAAACGTTTTACCTCTGTCATTGCCAACAAAGGGTATATAACAAAGTATTGAGATAAACTTTTGTTATTGACCAAATACTTATTTTCCACCATAATTTGCAAATAAATTCATAAAAAATCCTACAATGTGATTTTCTGGATTTCTTTTTCTCATTTTGTCTGTCATAGTTGAAGTGTACCTATGATGAAAATTACAGGCCTCTCTCATCTTTTTAAGTGGGAGAACTTGCACAATTAGTGGCTGACTAAATACTTTTTTGCCCCACTGTATTATCAATGCAAATCAAAGTGTATTTATCATGTGCGCCGAATACAACCGGTGTAGACCTTACAGTGAAATGGTTACTTACAAGCCCTAACCAACAGTGCAATTTTAAGTAAATAATAGGTGAACAATAGATAAGTAAAGAACTAAAAACAACAGTAAAAAGACAGTGAAAAATAACAGTAGCAAGTCCATGTTAATGCATATTGGCTATTCTTGAATTGCCCTGCCAATCTTGTTCTTCTCAGACCTATGGGGGGTGTTTCATGCCATAATTAAGCCTCATGAAGCTACTGATACCTCTTACAGAGTCACCTAACATCTTCCTAGCGCCATAAAATACTGGCATGAATTAACATGGACTGTCAAATCGAGACAAGTTTTTTTCTAAAGTGTCAAACTGCTGTTGTGTACACAGCAAGACGTATGTGTTAGTTTAAGTGTTCGTTTAGTTTATTATTAAAGATCTCACCATGAACGCCTTAAACATCTACATGAACATGGTTTTGTAAAAAAAAAATGTAATTGCCAGAGTAATCTAATCAATTTAATTTGTCGACTTAGCTAAAATAGGCATATCACTTCAATACAAAAATTATTAGATTGATTTGCAGCCAGCCACCATTACTGTGTAGATATGCCTATTTCTGAAATCAATATGGACACAAGGGCTGCTTTGTTGGAAGAAGCCCTATTCAGGTCTCCAATGCCGCATTCAAAACAACTCCGAGCTCAGTGTGTTCAAGACAACTGGGAACTCTGAAAAAAGGTCATCCAACTCAGAATTCCAATGCAGAAATTTGGGCATCTTTCTCTGACCTGAAAATCACTGATGTAATGATTTGACCAAATGTTTTTCTCAAAGTTCCCAGTGTACCACACGTTTACCGGTTTAACAGACACAATCACTAACACCATGTAATCCTTAGGCTATACATTTCTGTGGAGATGTCTAATGGTTAAAAGCAGGGCTTGAATTGAGGGGGTATGTGAGGATATAGGCCTAACCCTTGTTATAGAGGCGGGCAAAAAGCATATGCTACCCCTTGTTTGCTTGGCCTTGGAAGAAAACAACAGTAAAGTATATCTAGGCAATCTGGGCTATAACAATGATTAACTCCACAATTATTTCTGCATAGTCTACGAGCTTATTGAAGGTCTTGCTCACAGGAAAAAGTGGTTGTTTTATTAAATGCTCCGCAATTTAGAATATTAGTGGCAGGCTATGCCTACGGCAAAAGACCAAAAAGATACAATTGATATGGGTCTATCCAAGTAAAATAGAGCCAAGCAACCAGCATATCAATTGACGCTTTGGTTCATTACGTAACCCGGTCAGAATTTTGCAAGTTCTAGCAACAGCTCTAGCAACGGAAGCTAGAACTTATCAAATTCCATTGTGGCACAGGGGGGTGACACTTTTTGGCTGGGGGACATTATTTAGCATGTCATGCCAAATAATGTCCCCCAGCCAAAAAGTGTCCCCCGCCACATCTCAATGGGATTCAATAAACTATTAGCGTCCGTTGCTATATCAATGGTGTGATGACCTTATGATTCTAATTTTGGAGATCATTATTGCCTAAATTACGTTCTTTTCAGCGTCGTTCTTTGAGCGTCGTCTCAGATTATTGCATGGTTTGCTTTTTCCGTAAAGTTTTTTTGAAATCTGACACAGCGGTTGCATTAAGGAGAGGTATATCTATATTTCCAAGTCTAACTATTGTATTTTCATCGACATTTATAATGTCTGCAATATCACCGGATGTTTTTGGAACTAGTGAACGTAACGCGCCAATGTATACTGAGATTTTAAAATATAAATATGAACTTTATCAAACAAACATACATGTATTGTGTAACATGATATACTATGAGTGTCATCTGATGAAGATCATCAAAGGTTAGTGATTAATTTAATCTCTATTTGTGCTTTTTGTGATTCCTCTCTTTGGCTGGAAAAATGGCAGAATTTTTCTGTGAGTTGGTGGTGACCTAACATAATCGTTTGTGGTGCTCTCGCTGTAAAGCCTATTTGAAATCGGACACTGTGGTGGGTTTAACAACAGGATTACGTTTAAAACGGTATAAGATACATGTATGTTTGAGGAATTTTAATTATGAGATTTCTCTTGTTTTGAATTTGGCGCTCTGCACTTTCACTGGGTGTTGTCATATCGATCCCGTTGACGGGATTGCAGCCCTAAGAAGTTTTAAACAAGTTTTGTGGTTGCAATATTGGAGATAGCTTGGTGAGATCTGACATGTTCCCTGAGCCCACTCAGACACTCTTGACACCCATTCCAAATGGGAACTACAAATGAGGCTCATGCGCACAGTGCAATAGCACTATAAAAACATCCTAGGGGTATTATCTCATGCAAGACCAAGGGAGTAATCTCTCTCATCACCTGTTCATGTGGAAAAGTCTATGTAGGACAAACAAAAGTACAATTAAAACACAGCATAGCTGAACACCGCAGCTCAGTCAGGTGTAAGCAGCTCACTTTGTTGAAGATAGCCATCCAATCTCCTCCCTCAAATGCATAGGCATTGAGCATGTTGCTCTACCAAGGAGAGGAAACATTGAGATCCTACTACTACAAAAGGAGGTGTCATGACGTTGGCCCGTTGGGTATAGCAAGCCCCATCCCCCTTTCCCTGCCTCCCCCGTTCCTCCTTCAACTAGGCTGCTGTGGTCAGAGAGACGTCGTAAATTCCTGAGAAGACCCTGCCACATGGCCACATACTATAAGAGGCAAAGGAAATTTTCATTGAGCAGAAAGGAATTTCTTCCAACTCACAGAACTTGAGGTACGAACAAATTTCATGTTCCGGAGAAAGTATTAAAAAAATCGGTGAAGAATCCAGCTACGAACTGGTCCGTTTGTTACAACTTGGGGAAGCTCATGGGAGACGGTGTGGCCACATTACCATAACGCTGTTTATATAATAGCCTCAGATATGAGGTTTACATCTAATTGTTGTATAAGATGAATGTATGATACTGTTTGTAAAATTGTGTAATATGATTTTGTACTGTTTAATGAAGGAAAACTCAAAAAGGGGATTGGAGTTAACTAAATCAGAGGACCGCCCCTGAGCCCAGTTTGGGTCAGGCGTCCTGGGACAGCCCTTTTCTGCCATTCCGAATAAAACTCAACTTTGAGAAATTATCACCAGACCGTTTTTCTCCATTAGGAGGAGACAAAGGTTGTTGACCATTGCTGAATCTTTTAACCATACCACGTGGTTAAACTCTTAGACTATCGATACCGACAGAATAAGAACAAGTCTTTGATATTAATTACTAGTCTGCAGCTAGGAATTCGGTATAATTGAACGCGAAGAATGACATCCGCCGAAATATCCATTCTATAACGAAACGAATGAATGTCACTCTGAACAATCCACTCTAACCAAGAGGGAGAGAGATGGACAATTCTACAAAAGAAACAAACTTTTCACCAGCGATCAAGACGACACACTGAGCGTAAATATATATATTGATTGCAATTGTTCCCGAATGAGTGAGCGTTCATGTGTAAAGGGTTAGCATTTCAATTGTTATAATTATCACTTTGTAGTGACTTCTTAGTTGACCCCCACTCCCCTTTTGTCTAACAAGCCGCCATGCCAGTTTAGCCCACTAGGGCACATTCTCCTATCATTTCTTGTAACCACATTTACCTTGTTTGTTTGTTTGTTTATGCATTTCTGTGAATTACTTAGTTAGTAATAAATAAATGATTTAAGACAATTGATGTATGGATGACTCATAGTGAAGACTGGGTTCGTGCAGATAACCAACAATTTACGACGTTTGGAATGAGACTAACGTGAGGTAAATAATTCATTAATTCGAAGACTAATTGGTCAGATAAAATATCTGACAAGTTATTTTAGGAAATGATAACTTTGTAATCTGAATATTTTTCCTTGGTGCCCCGACTTCCTAGTAATTACGGTTACATGATTAATCAGTAATCGTGTAATACTAATTACAGAGAATCTTTGATAAAAACTTTAAGTCTTCAGTTAATGATAGTAAAGACACGACAGAGGCTTACTGGATATCCTATCTAAAAACATTGACCCCTAGTGGTCTGAAATATTCACATTGATCTCAGGCCCTTGTGAAAAATTCTCTATTTTTTGAACTTGTCTTTTAAATTGATATATTCTTTCTACAGCTTATTAGCGTACACCTAATATGTTCCCTCTGTTGATGATGCTTACTATGCATTAAGGTTGAACCAAAAGATTACATGTAACAAATATAAATGAAATAGGAAACAAGAAAATATGTGAAATTTAATTAAACAATAATGTATGTTGATGCTAATATTATGTACAATATTTAATTATGTTTGCATATGATAACAATAGCCTAATATATTTAATATGCCATAAACTATTGTTTTTTTAACAGTTTCACTAATTCATCCTAATTAACTTAATCATTACACCCATCACTATTGTCATTGGTTGCACTAATTGCACTGTTTGTCTACATAACCTGGTTCAAGTATTCATGACACTACCCTGAAGAAGGCACAGTGATGCTGAAACATTGGTGATTTACCCAATAAATGACTGGGAGTTTATATATGGAGTGTGCCATTCTATTTGCATAGTTTATTCCCCGTTAGTCAGCACCTCCACACACAATCATTTTTCTGGGTGTGCACCAGCTCCTGTTTTTTTATTCAGCTAATAAAATGAAAACATTACTTCAAACTACTTTTGGGTACCTTGTTACCGTGACAACATGAAATCCATGTCTTTAACGTTTCTACACACGCAAACACACAGGCATGTAAAAATACAGTTACTGAACGATTTAATTTAACTGTTTGATTAGACATGCAATAATGTTTAATGTGACGACCCTCCCACTCTGTCTGCCGTATTCTCTCTGTTATTTCCTTATTAGGATGCTGGTGGGCGGAGTTGGGAGGGTCGTCAGCTACATGGGAAACACCTGGGCCCGGTGTCTCCCAGGATAAATACACCACTTCCCCATTCATGGAGGAGGCTCTCTCCATGCAGACACCCTTTGTAGATTGTGTTGTGGTTC